>NC_057806.1:31607634-31785436 GCF_018294505.1 Triticum aestivum | reverse complement strand
GGCTTAGCTGCAGTCCAGTACTCGCCTAAGTTTGAAAAACAAAAAATCCTACCGAGTGGAGAGCAGCCCTCCCACTCGGAGGCTTAGCTGCAGTCCAGTGCTCACCTAAGTTCTCTCGCTTGAGGACTTAGCTGTAGTCAGGCACTCGCCTAAGTTTGAAAAATCCTACCGAGTGGAGAGCAGTCCTCCCACTCGGGGCCTTAGCTACAGTCCGGTACTCGCCTAAGTTTTCTCGTTTGAAGACTTAGCTGCGCTCAGGTACTCGCCTAAGTACGAAACACATCCCGCTCTGCAGTAACAAGCTGCAGATCGACGACCACCTCCTCCTTGGAGAGCTTCGCCACAAATACAACATGCACTCCATCCTGCTCTGCAGTAACGAGGTGCAGGTCGACTACTACCTTCCCCTTAGGAGCCACGCCACAAGTACAAAAAAGTTGTCTCAAAAGAAGAACTATTTCCACTCGACGGGGGATTCATAAAGATATTCAACGATAAACCGAGTTTAGATAAATCCTAAAGGGTCCGGACAATAGGTCAAAGTGCTCAGGCATTCAGCCTGAAAGAGTTTAACGGTTACAAAAACCACTCGGCATTCCGAGGCAAATTTAAGGTGGGGCATAAAAGTTTGTTCACTCCGCAGGAGGAGGGCTGGCAGGCTCAACGAACTCGTCCAGGTCGACGCCATCGGCAATCTGAGTGGTGGCAGGAATGAAAGTCTCCATAAAAGTTTGGAAGTCGTGCTTCTGGGTGTTGGCGACCTTGATTGTGGCCAGCTTATCTTGTCGCACCTCCTTGCAGTGGACACGAACCAAAGACAGAGCCACATCAGTGCCACACCGAGCAGAAGACTTCTTCCACTCCTGCACTCAGTCAGGGATTCCGTTAAGTCGAGTCATCAGAGACTCAAGATCGTTTTGGAGTGTGGCCTCTGGCCAAAGTGCTGGGTCGATCCGTGACATGGCGACCTTCAGTCGAGCCAAGTAGTCCACGGCACCGTCGATGCGAGATTCCAGTCGGAGCAGATTCATGGCAGTTTCATCTTTCACGGGAGAGTTGATTGGATCCAAACCTGGTTCGATCCGCCCAGTCTCCTCTTCAAAGTCCTGGCAAAACTCTGCATTCACGATCCAAGGATAATTCAATTTTCGTACACTGAGTCGACACAAAAAAAATCAGTCGAAACTGAATGTGCACCTTCAAACTTGATGAACAACTTCTTGGCAAGACTTCTCAGATAGCTCTCCAGATCATCCCTCCTGCGAGCAATGCTTTCCATTTTCTTGCCCTGGACGAGATTCGCCTTCTTCCAGCGCGAGCACTCCTTGTTGGAGTCATTCAGAGCAGACTTCAACCTGGTATTCTCTTCTTCCAACTGGCCGACCGAAGCCAGCTTCTGTTCGGCCAGAGTGACTCTGTCGTCAGCTTCCTTTCGGGCAGCAGCCAGATCCTGGTCCTTCTTTGCCAGAGCTTCTCTCAGCTTTTCTGCAAAGAAATGGTGCTTGATTCAGAAAGAGTAGAAGGGTACTCAAGCCCAAGGCAAACCAGTCGACAAACTCGTCTTACCATTGGCACCATCCTTAGCCTTTTGCAGCTCTATCTTGGCCAGCTCCAAGTCAAGGTTCAGTTGGATCTGCTGTTTCTCCAAATCAGCAAAGTGAGCTCCCAGATCACAAGATTTCTGCAATCAAAGAGGAGAAGTTATTTTATAGCGAAAAACAACAAAGGCAATAAATACTAAGACTACGGTCGACTGCCCGCAGTCCACCATAGTCTCGGGGACTACACCAAGTGGGTGCACTTTGCGTGCCCCCACCGGTTCTGATCCCACTCGACCGGTCCGCCGAAGTCGAGTCCAGGAAGTAAAAAAAAGGCAGAAAGAGAGAAAGTAGAACTCAGACTACAGTCGACTGCCAACAGTCCACCGCAGTGTCGGGGACTACACCCAGTGGGTGCACTTTGCGTGCCCCCACCGGTTCTGATCCCACTCAACCAGACCGAGTGGAAGAGACAAACTACTAGTTTGGTTTATACATTCGAAAAAATACAACGACTACAGTCGACTGCCAACAGTCCACCATAGTCTCGGGGACTACACCCAGTGGGTGCACTCAGCGTGCCCCCACCGGTTCAAAAATTTCAATCGACGCACCCAGTGGGTGTACAGATGCAAAGATTTTCAGAAAAGAGTCTTCATATAACATATCCTAACAAAACAAGCAGTGACCAATTAACCTGAACATTGCTTTGGAGGGCCGAGCTGGCGTCGTAGGCAGCCTGACTGGCGTCCTGCACCATCCTCATCTTCTCCATCATGATGCCCGCCCGACATATGGCTTCCTTGGTAGCATTCGCTTCGTCCTCCGGGACATGATGGGTCGCAAAAACTGAAGGTGGGTCGGCGGGAGCCTGAGCAGTCGACGAAGAGGGCAAGGCACTCGACAGTGGAACAACAAAGGTAACATAACCCCGATTGGCGTCGCCAGTGTCCTGAACGACTGGTTCCATCCTTGGCGTCAACTATGGCGCCTCGCTTGTAGGAGCCTGCCTATTTTTCCTCGTCAAAGGCCTCTCGGGCTCTTCATCATCATTAGGGAGATCAATAACGTTGGGAGCTATGCAAAGTTCAATCGTCAAAATCACATCACCCAATGGTACACGTTGCAGTTGAATCAACCAAAATAAAGACAGTATGGCAGGAGTCATACCCAGTTTTGACGTGACCGCATCCTCCATCACCTCATCATCATCCCTATAAGCTGAGGTCCTAGAAGTGGCAGCGCTGGCAGTTCCAAAGTTCGTCCGGTTAAAACAAGAAAAACAAACGGTGCTGAGCGTTGAGTGTATATAGAGGAAGACACTTACGCAGAAGCGACAGGGATGCCAATCTTAATCTTCAGCAATGCCTTCCGGATTTTCGGCTCCGCAACTTTGGGGTGCTTGGGCGCTTTCTCAGTCGGGGTTGGTGAAGAGATCCGAGGACGCTTCAAAGATTGACCAGCTTGAGCAGTCGCCTTTCCACGGACGCTCGGTCGTTCTTGGGCAAGTTTGGACCGCCTCTCCCTGCGAGGAGGCGACTCGATTTCTTCTTCGTCGCTTGAGTCTTCGCTTTCTCCATCCTCTTCACCATCAGAAGTCCACTCGCCACTGTCGCCGCCGCTCGCCTCGCCTTCCAAGTCTTGCCCTTGCTCTCCATTGGGCATCAAGTACATTTCAGTGAGGGCCTAAAAAAATAACAATCAAAAGACATTTAGTCGACCGCAAACGGGACATCACATGGAGAGTCGGAAAGTTACTTACAGAAACATACCTGCTTCGGCTGACACGAGTTGTCGAATGGAGTCACCCTTCTGGATCCCCGAGGGTTGTATTTGTTGCCAGTGATTCCTCTCAACCAGCTCTCCAAGGTATCCTGACTGACCTCCTCCGGGTGGATCCGAGTGGTATCTTCGAGCCCAGAATACATCCACATCGGATGATCGCGCGCCTGAAGGGGTTGGATGCGTCGACCAAGAAAGACCTCCAGCAGATCCATCCCGGTCACTCCGCCGCGGACGAGCTGGACGACCTGTTCGACCAGCTCCTTGACCTGCGCCTTCTCTTCTGGAACTATCTTCAGGGGAGCAGGCTTCTCCACTCGAGCCAAGGAGAAAGGAGGAAGCCCAGTCGACTGGCCAGGGGTCGGCTGATCCTTGCAGTAAAACCAAGTCGACTGCCAGCCCCGGACTGAGTCAGGAAGGATCATCGCTGGGAAAGTACTTTTGCTCCTCATCTGGATCCCCAGACCACCGCACATATGGATCACCCGAGTCCTCTCGTCACTCGACTTGGTATTTTTGACCGACTGGGAACGACAAGTGAAGATATGTTTGAAGAGCCCCCAGTGCGGTCGATAGCCCAAGAAGTTTTCGCACATAGACATGAAAGCGGCCAGATAGACTATGCTATTCGGAGTAAAATGGTGGAGCTGAGCCCCAAAGAAGTTCAAAAAACCCCGGAAGAAGGGGTGGGGAGGCAGCGAGAACCCACGATCTATGTGAGTTGCTAAGAGGACGCACTCACCCTCTCTGGGCTGCGGCTCAGTTTCGTCTCCCAGGAGCCGAGATGACTTGTGGGGGATAAATCCCCCTTCCACCAGGTCGTCGAGGTCGTCCTGCGTGATTGCCGAGCGGATCCAGTCGCCCTGGATCCAGCCCGCCGATAGGCCGGACCTCGACGAGGATCCGCCCCGGTTGGTCCGCTTGCCCTTCACCTTCACGGTTGCCTTCTTCACGCGTTCCAGCGCCGCCGTCTTGTCCTTCCCCATGGTGGCAGTTCGAGCTCGAGCGGAGATCCGGCGACGAGACGGGAGCAAGGGTGGCGGAGAAATCGGGAGAAAACAGAGAGAGAATGGTGGTGTGCGAAACAGAGCCCCGGCCCAATGCCTTATATGAGGCTGCTTCCGAGTGGCTGACTGGTAGGCCCGGACGGCCCTGCCAAATCCCATGGCGATCGCGCACGCGATACGTGGCGAAAAAGGTGGCGCAGGGATCGAGGCGGCTCCGTGCTATCCCATCCGTTTACTGCGGCCTCTCCCGTCCCGCGCGCTACCCGAAATTTGGATCCCACAAAATCCGCGGGCAGCAGAACAACTCGTCGGACCGAAGATCTCCTCCGCACCGTCACTCAGAACTCTTCAAGTATAAGAACTCACTCGACAAAACCTAAGAATGGATCAAGGCGACTGGAAAGAAAGTTGCTGTCATCACTCTGGTCCATTGATCCGAAACAAGGTATGCTCACGACATGAAAAATGAGTCGGAGATGTGCTCAAACCCTTTCCCACTCAAACCTCGATCCATTCAGGGGCTAATGATGAAGCTATATACCTAGGGTAGGGTCATGGACCTGTCCAAACTGACCTACCCAAGGACACCTCCAGAAGAAATCACATTTCAATCGACTTGGCGGTGTTTCACTCGACGGACTCAAAGACACTTGACCAAGAAGCAACCACTCGACCAAGATCCAACCACCCGACGGCCAGGAGACCTAAAGTCACTCCGCACGCTAACGGTCGGTCATTACGTAGCTTTTATGGTCATCATAGCACTTTATTAGGGGCGTTACCAGTAACGCCCGACCTTAATGTACTTAAAACCCTGCATAACTGAGGGCCGGAGGGGTCTGGCGGACTCTATATAAGCCACCCCCCTCCTCAGTGTAAAGGGTTCGCACCCTTGTAATTCATACTCTCATAATCCAGTCGACCGCCTCCGGGCTCCGAGACGTAGGGCTATTACTTCCTCCGAGAAGGGCCCGAACTCGTAAACCTTGCGTTCTTACAACTTCTTCATAGCTAAGATCTTGCCTCTCCATACTTACCCCCCTATACTAATATCAGACTTGGAACCACGACAACGATCTTGTGCCTTCGGCAGGATCTGGTAGATAGTCAGGCTTCTCAGCCTTTTTCATTTGTAGATGTCTGTACTCAGACATGTTAAGCTTCCGCATGTGCTTGTTGCTTGTATGCTCTGTATGTTGGGGTCATGAGACCCATGTTTGTAATGCTTGGCTCCTCGGAGCCTAATGAATAAATACTTTGAGTCGTAGAGTCTTGTTGTGATGCCATGTTGTATTTACACATATCGAGCATATTGTGTGTATGATTTCAAATGCTTGGTATGTGTGGGATCCGACAACCTAGTTGTTTATCCTTGGTAGCCTCTCTTATGGGATAATGTAGTCTTGGGCTTCCATGAGCGATAGTAGTCCGCTACAGCCCGGTTCACTGGAGTCCTGCTAGCCCAGCACTACTGCTCCGGAACACTTGACTGGCCGGCATGTGATTCACTTTGTTCCTGTGTCTGTCCCTTCGGGGAAATGTCACGCAGTGACATCTGGAGTCCTGCCTAGCCTGCTACAGCCCGGTTCACCGGAGTCCTGTTAGCCTAGTGCTACAGCCCGGGTTCGCACGCTGCTGACCGACATGCTCGATGTTGCTTCATGTATGCCTGTCCCCGTAAGTTACTGCCACTTTGGGTTCATGACTAGTCATGTTGGCCCGGGTTCTTTGTCATATGGATGCTAGCGACACTATCATATACGTGAGCCAAAAGGCGCCAACGGTCCTTGGCCAGGTAAGGTGGCACCCATGGGAATACCGTGTGTGAGGCCGCAAAGTGATATGATGTGTTACATGCTAGATTAGTGTGACTTAGGATCGGGGTCCTGACAGTTTTGGTAATTGGTATCAGAGCCTGATTGCCTGTAGGATTACCAAGCCAAACCGGTCGAAGTTGTGTCTAGAAATGCTTTAGTTATGTAAGGGAATAGATTGTGGAAGGGAACGTAAGGCTCTTTTTACTCCTTTACCTTATGCCCTTCTGATCCGAGTCATCCTCTTCTCTTCTATGGGGATTAAGAACTAGGTCTTCTCATTTGTCTATCAGGATGATGAGTTACTATGATAGAGACTTATAGGATTGATGGATTTAAGCCCCAGTTCAGTTTCTACTACTTCCGTGTGTTCATAGCTGGCCTCAGAACCTTGATATGATGTTGTTGAGTGGTTATGCCACCATTTTGCAGGATGTCTCAATTCTTTTTGAGCATTTACATCCGTTATGCTTCCGAGTCATCCTAGGTTACTAAATAGTATGATGCATTTGAAAATCCTTTCTTTCCGTTCCTGATGTCCTTTTTGGTCAGAATAAGCACACTATCCGGTACGTTGAGGTACTCTATTGCTTCGGTATATATGTTGCGGCTATTTTTATGATCCTAGGTGTTTTAGGTTGTCAGCTAGTAAACTAGCCATGTTTTGTGTTCCCGGTGTGATGATTCTGGCCGTCATTCTCGAAAGCATCCCGTGATGCCATTTAGTTAGTAGGCATTCTATTCCTGGGTTTTGAACCCGAGATTCACCCTACTTATTTCATGTTGATAGTGTTTGCTCGTTCCTTTAGGTTATTAGTAACCTTGTGATAGTCCTCGAGGTCTGTGGTATTTCCTTCTTCCAAATACCATGAACTGCTTATGGCAGAAGTTCTTTGAACCAAAAGATCACAACAAGAGTGCTCTTGAGGAGTTCTCCATTCTACATTGTGAATCTGCCAGTCCTACCTTTCTGCATGGATTATCTGGAAGAAATATGTTGAGCTTTGTTCAACATACTAATCTATGCATCCACAACTCAGAAAGTGCTATGTTCCTTTGAGTTGTCCCTCTTCGGCTGGATTCCGACCCTCGTGTATCAGTTGATAGTCAAGAGTATGTCATGAATTTGTGCTCATCGATGCCTATTATTCTTGTGGTCCGTCAATCCATTCTATTCCGGAATGACTAGGAGAAACAAACTCCAGCACCTCATCCATCTCTGGGATTGGGTCAAAGCAGTTGTATTCCACAGATCAAAATGCCAATCCAGCTTTTGTTCTGTTCTACCTTGGAGTGTTGCCTCCTTATGCCAGGATCGTCATGAGAATTGCACTACCTCTTATGAACTCTGGATACAGTGATACTCCTCACCATCATTATTCATTCCTCGGTTCCGAGTTATTGTAACCAGAACACCAACAAGTGAATCGTGATGTGTGAAATCTATACTCCTAGCAACTCTGTTGCTTGGTAGTTAAATGGACAATAACCTCATTCTTAGTGTGTTGATTATTGAATCATCATTTTAGGATTGATTGTGCTACCCTGTCCTTATTTCTGGTGCACTCTTCAACCAAGAGTTAGGGTTGTATCAATCCCTTTCCTATTTAGTTTTATCATCTTGCTCTGAAAAGAAAGATTGCTCTCGATCTTAGTAACATATCGGTGGTTCGTGATGTTCCGAATATCTTCTCGGAAGTATTACCAGGTTGTCACCTGACCGCTATGTTGAGTTCGTGATCATGTTGGTTTTCCTCCAAATCACCCCTTCTCCAAGAATCTGTGTTGGATATCCTTGAGCTAGTTGGTTGAGCTAGACAACAACTTGGAGAGTTGGAAGATAAAAGCTTGTCTGACTTAGTTCATGTTAAGGGATATGTTTGTGTGTGCGTGTGTTGAAGAAAGATGATATCTCCATCGATTGGTCCTCGTGATCAGTTCTCAGATCTATTGCCTTGTCAAAAATTTGACTTGAGTATGGGCTATCGTCAAGTCAAATCAGAACCAATGATGTTTGTAATGTTGTCTTACTCGTGGTTGATCCCTCGAGCATACAGCATTACATCTTTTGGTCTGACCAATGCTATCACCGTGTTCACATGATGGTGGAAGTCCAGTGATATGGAAATTCCGATGAGTTGCTGTTGCTACGTCTTGAGATTGCGTTGGTTTTCCCCGAAGAGGAAGGGATGGTGCAGCAGAGTAGCGTAAGTATTTCCCTCAGTTTTTGAGAACCAAGGTATCAATCCAGTAGGAGGCCACGCTCAAGTCCCTCGTACCTGCACAAAACGATAGCTACTCGCAACCAACGCGATTAGGGGTTGTCAATCCCTTCACAGTCACTTACGAGAGTGAGATCTGATAGATATAATATTTTTGGTATTTTTGGTATAAAGATGCAAAGTAAAAAGTAAAAGCAAAGTAAAAAGCAAAACAAGATTAAAGTGATGGAGATTGATATGATGAGAATAGACCCGGGGGCCATAGGTTTCACTAGTGGCTTCTCTCAAGATTATAAGTATTCTACGGTGGGTGAACAAATTACTGTTGAGCAATTGACAGAATTGAGCATAGTTATGAGAATATCTAGGCATGATCATGTATATAGGCATCACGTCCGTGACAAGTAGACCGAAACGATTCTGCATCTACTACTATTACTCCACTCATCGACCGCTATCCAGCATGCATCTAGAGTATTAAGTTAAAAACAGAGTAATGCCTTAAGCAAGATGACATGATGTAGAGAGATAAATTCATGCAATATGAAATAAACCCCATCTTGTTATCCTCGATGGCAACGATGCAATACGTGCCTTGCTGCCCCTTCTGTCACTGGGAAAGGACACCGCAAGATCGAACCCAAAGCTAAGCACTTCTCCCATGGCGAGAACTATCAATCTAGTTGGCCAAACCAAACGGATAATTAGAAGAGACTTGCAAAGATAACCAAGCATACATAAAATAATTCAGAGAAGATTCAAATATTATTCATAGATAGACTTGATCATAAACCCACAATTCATCGGTCTCAACAAACACACTGCAAAAAGAAGATTACATCAAATAGATCTCCACAAGAGAGGGGGAGAACTTTGTATTGAGATTCAAAGAGAGAGAAGAAGCCATGTAGCTACTAACTATGGACCCGAAGGTCTGAGGTAAACTACTCACACTTCATCGGAGAGGCTATGGTGATGTAGAAGCCCTCCGTGATGACGGCCCTCTTCCGGCGGAGCTCCGGAACAGGCCCCAAGATGGGATCTCGTGGATACAGAAAGTTGCGGCGGTGGAATTAGGTTTTTGGCTCCTGTTCTGATCGTTGGGGGGTACGTAGGTATATATAGGAGGAAGGAGTACATCGGTGGAGCATCGAGGGGCCCACGAGGCAGGGGGGCGCGCCCTAGGGGGGGGGGCGCCCCCACCCTCGTGACCTCCTCTTTGACTCCTTGTAGTAGGGTCCAAGTCTCCTGGATCATGTTCGGTGAGAAAATCACGTTCCCGAAGGTTTTATTCCGTTTGGACTCCGTTTAATATTTTGTTTCTCCGAAACACTGAAATAGGCTAAAAAACAACAATTCTAGGCTGGGCCTCCGGTTAATAGGTTAGTCCCAAAAATAATATAAAAGTGGAAAATAAAGCCCAATATAGTCCAAAACAATAGATAATATAGCATGGAGCAATAAAAAATTATAGATACGTTGGAGACGTATCAGGCATCCCCAAGCTTAATTCCTGCTCGTCCTCGAGTAGGTAAATGATAAAAAGAGAATTTTTGATGCGGAGTGCTACTTGGCATAATTTCAATGCAAATCTTCTTAATTGTGATATGAATATTCAGATTAGAAAGATTCAAGACAAAAGTTTATATTGACATAAAAATAATAATACTTTAAGCATACTAACGAAGCAATTATGTCTTCTCAAAATAACATGGCCAAAGAAAGTTATCCCTACAAAATCATATAGTCTGGCTATGCTCCATCTTCACCACACAAAGTATTTAAATCATGCACAACCCCGATGACAAGCCAAGCAATTGTTTCATACTCTAACTTTTTCAAAACTTTTTCAATCTTCACGCAATACATGAGCGTGAGCCATGGATATTGCACTATAGGTGGAATAGAATGGTGGTTGTGGAGAAGACAAAAAGGAGGGGAAGATAGTCTCACATCAACTAGGCGTATCAACGGGCTATGGAGATGCCCATCAATAGATATCAATGTGAGTGTGTAGGGACTGCCATGCAACGGATGCACTAGAGCTATAAATATATGAAAGCTCAAAAAGAAACTAAGTGGGTGTGCATCCAACTTGCTTGCTCACGAAGACCTAGGGCAATTTGAGGAAGCCCATCATTGGAATATACAAGCCAAGTTCTATAATGTAAAATTCCCACTAGTATATGAAAGTTATAACATGAGAGACTCTCTACTATGAAGATCATGGTGCTACTTTGAAGCACAAGGGTGGTAAAAGGATAGTAGCATTGCCCCTTTTTATTTATTTTCTCTTTTTTTGGGCCTTCTTTTTTTCTTTGGCCTTTCTTTTTTTATTGGGACAATGCTCTATTAAATGATGATCATCACACTTTTATTTATTTACAACTCAATGATTAAAACTCAATTCTAAAACAAAGTATGACTCTATATGGATGCCTCCGGCGGTGTATCGGGATATGCAATGAATCAAGAGTGACAAGTGTGAAAAAATTATGAACGGCGGCTTTGCCACAAATACTATGTCAACTACATGATCATGCTAAGAAATATGACAATGATGAATGTGTCATGATGAACTAGATGGTGGAAAGTTGCATGTCAATATATCTCGGAATGGCTATGGAAATGTCATAATAGGTAGATATGGTGGCTGTTTTGAGGAAGGTATATGGTAGGTGTATGATACCGGCGAAAGGTGCGCGGTATTAGAGAGGCTAGCAAAGGTGGAAGGGTGAGAGTGCATATGATCCATGGACTCAACATTATTCATAAAGAACTCATATACTTATTGCAAAAATCTAGAAGTTATCAAAGCAAAGTATTACGCGCATGCTCCTAGGGGGATAGATTGGTAGGAAAAGACCATCGCTCGTCCCCGACCGCCACTCATAAGGAAGACAATCAATAAATAAATCATGCTCCGATTTCATCACATAACGGTTCACCATACGTGCATGCTACGGGATCACAAACTTTAACACAAGTATTCTTTAAATTCACAACTACTCAACTAGCATGACTTTAATATTATCACCTCCATATCTCAAAACAATTATCAAGCATCCAACTTTTCTTAATATTCAACACACTCAAAAGAAAGTTTCACAAATCTTGAATACCAAGCATATTATTATTAAGCAAATTACCATGCTATTAAGAGACTCTCAAAATAATTTAAGTGAAGCATGAGAGATCAATAGTTTCTTTAAAACAAATCCACCATCGTGCTCTAAAAGATCTAAGTGAAGCACATAGAGCAAAATTATAACGCTCAAAAGATATAAGTGAAGCACATAGAGCAGAACTAAATAGCTCAAAAAGATATAAGTGAAGCACACAGAGCAAAAATTACTTAGCTCAAAAGATATAAGTGAAGCACATAGAGTATTCTATCAAATTTTAATTCATGTATGGCTCTCTCAAAAGGTGTGTAAAACAAGGATGATTGTGGCATACTAAGACACAAAGACAGAAATAATACAAGACGCTCCAAGCAAAGCACATATCATGTTGGTGAATAAAAATATAGCTCCAAGTAAATTACCGATGGAAGTGGACGAAAGAGGGGATGCCTTCCGGGGCATCCCCAAGCTTTGACTTTTTGGTGTCCTTGGATTATCTTGGGGGTGCCATGGGCATCCCCAAGCTTAGGCTCTTGCCACTCCTTGTTCCATAATCCATCACAAGAATTCACCCAAAACTTGAAAACTTCACAACACAAAACTCAAAATAGAAAACTCGTGAGCTCCGTTAGCGAAAGAAAACAAAAGACCACTTCAAGGTACTGTAATTAACTCATTATTTATTTATATTGGTGTTAAACCTACTGTATTCCAACTTCTCTATGGATTACAAACTATTTTACTAACCATAGATTCATCAAAATAAGGAAACAACACACGAAAAACAGAATCTGTCAAAACCAGAAAAGTCTGTAGTAATCTGTAGCTAGCGCAAGATATGGAACCCCAAAAATTCTAAACTAAATTGCTGGACGTGAGGAATTTATCTATTAATCATCTGCAGAAAGAATTAACTAAATATCACTCTTCAAATAAAAATGACAGCAGTTCTCGCGAGCGCTAAAGTTTCTGTTTTTTACAGCAAGTTCAACAAGACTTTCCCCAAGTCTTCCCAACGGTTCTACTAGGCACAAACACTAATTAAACACAAAAAACACAACCAAAACAGAGGCTAAATAATTTATTTATTACTAAACAGGAGAAAAAAAGCAAGGAATAGAAATAAAATTGGGTTGCCTCCCAACAAGTGCTATCGTTTAACGCCCCTAGCTAGGCATAAAAGCGAGGATAGATCTAGGTATTGCCATCTTTGGTAGGCAATTCTTCGATGAGGCATCTATTTCCCTTAGGAATTTATTTCTTTCTAGGGATTATCAAACTTTTAGGCACAATATCAAAAAATTCATTTGTAGAAATTGGTTCCTTAATGATAGCAAAAAGATTGGGATGAATACTTATAGATTTAAGATCCGCAGTTTGCTTACTAGATGATTCACCCTTATTTTTAGGAACATACATAAGCTTGGCAATTTTAGTAGGAGGACTTGGAGTATTCTTTACGGAAGAAAAAGCGGTTCCCAAGTTTGTAATGATACCCTCAAGTTTATCAATTCTAGTAGAATCTAAGTTTATCTTCTCATTAACTATGGGTTCTTTTTCCTTAATATTTTTCAAAGTCATTCCTACCTTAGATCCATATTGAGTAATTTGATTGTGGATCTTTTTATCTAGATTTTCAATTAATTCACTAGTAGCAACTTTATTTTCAATAATTTCAAGTCTTTGCATGACATGCTCCAAAGTTAACATGGTTCCATTAACCAAAAGAGGTGGTGAGCCAAATAAATTTAACATAGCATTATAAGAATCAAAAGTATGCCTACCCAAGAAGTTCCCTCCGGTAATGGTATCGAGGATATATCTATACCAAGGATTAACACCTACATAAAAATTGCGGAGAAGAACTAAGGTAGATTGCTTCCTGGTAGATCTATTTTGAGTGCAAATTCTATACCAAGCATCTATTAGATTTTCTCCCTCCCTTTGTTTAAAATTTAAAACTTCATTCTCGGGCGACAACGGAGAAGATATGAGACTAGCCATGACGACAAGCAAGCAAACTAGCACACAAGCAGACAAGAGCAAACGGGCAAAAGAGGCAAATAGAGAGGGAGGATAGATAGAGAGAGAGAGAGGGCGAATAAAACGGCAAGGGTGAAGTGGGGGAGAGGAAAACGAGAGGCAAATGGCAAATAATGTAATGCGAGAGATAGGGATTGTGATGGGTACTTGGTATGTTGACTTTTTGCATGGACTCCCCGGCAAGAGCGCCAGAAATCCTTCTTGCTACGTCTTGAGCTTGCGTTGGTTTTCCCCGAAGAGGAAGGGATGATGCAGCAGAGTAGCGTAAGTATTTCCCTCAGTTTTTAGAACCAAGGTAGCAATCCAGTAGGAGGCCATGCTCAAGTCCCTCATACCTGCACAAAACGATAGCTACTCGCAACCAACGCGATTAGGGGTTGTCAATCCCTTCACGGTCACTTACGAGAGTGAGATCTGATAGATATAATATTTTTGGTATTTTTGGTATGAAGATGCAAAGTAAAAAGTAAAAGCAAAGTAAAAAGCAAAACAAGATTAAAGTGATGGAGATTGATATGATGAGAATAGACCCGGGGGCCATAGGTTTCACTAGTGTCTTCTCTCAAGAGCATAAGTATTCTACCGTGGGTGAACAAATTACTGTTGAGCAATTGACAGAATTCAGCATAGTTATGAGAATATCTAGGCATGATCATGTATATAGGCATCACGTCCGTGACAAGTAGACCGAAACGATTCTGCATCTACTACTATTACTCCACTCATCACCGCTATCCAGCATGCATCTAGAGTATTAAGTTAAAAATAGAGTAACGCCTTAAGCAAGATGACATGATGTAGAGAGATAAATTCATGCAATATGAAATAAACCCCATCTTGTTATCCTCGATGGCAACGATGCAATACGTGCCTTACTGCCCCTTCTGTCACTGGGAAAGGACACCGCAAGATCGAACCCAAAGCTAAGCACTTCTCCCATGGCAAGAACTATCAATCTAGTTGGCCAAACCAAATGGATAATTCAAAGAGACTGGCGAAGATAACGAATCATACATAAAAGAATTCAGAGAAGATTCAAATATTATTCATAGATAGACTTGATCATAAACCCACAATTCATCGATCTCAACAAACACACCGCAAAAAGAAGATTACATCGAATAGATCTCCACAAGAGAGGGGGAGAACTTTGTATTAAGATTCAAAGAGAGAGAAGAAGCCATCTAGCTACTAACTATGGACCCGAAGGTCTGAGGTAAACTACTCACACTTCATCGGAGAGGCTATGATGATGTAGAAGCCCTCCATGATGACGGCCCTCTTCCGGCGGAGCTCCGGAACAGGCCCCAAGATGGGATATCGTGGATACGGAAAGTTGCGGCGATGGAATTAGGTTTTTGGCTCCTGTTCTGATCGTTTGGGGGTACGTAGGTATATATAGGAGGAAGGAGTGTGTCGGTGGAGCTTTGAGGGGCCCACGAGGCAGGGGGCGCGCCCTAGGGGGAGAGGCGCCCCCACCCTCGTGACCTCCTCTTTGACTCCTTGGAGTAGGGTCCAAGTCTCTTGGATCACGTTCGGTGAGAAAATCACGTTCCCAAAGGTTTTATTCCATTTGGACTCCGTTTGATATTCTGTTTCTCCGAAACACTGAAATAGGCAAAAAAAACAGCAATTCTGGGCTGGGCCTCCGGTTAATAGGTTAGTACCAAAAATAATATAAAAGTGGAAAATAAAGCCCAATATAGTCCAAAACAGTAGATAATATAGCATGGAGCAATCAAAAATTATAGATATGTTGGAGACATATCAGCTGTTGAGCCCATCAGCAACATTTTGTCTCCCCCATGATTCATGTTAAACATCCAGCTAGTGTTGGAAACTTGTGAGCAATGCTTTCGTGATCCGTTCATGAAGCATATGTTCAGATGAAAGAAGCGATTTCCTCTAATACGTGTGCATCCGATGCGAGTTGCCGCCATGAATTAGAGAAAGCTAGTTTTGCTTCCTATGGAATCATCCCAAGTCGATCATGCATGTGCGAAGTACTCTATGATTTGATAGGTTGGCCGCCTCCACTCCATATGTGTTTCCTAGCACACCAAGCCACTGATTGACTTATTCAAGGAAAAGAAGTCTATGCTTGGGATCTAATCCATGGACTTGCGTAAGACTTCAACATCCTTGATGATGGATCCTAACCAGAATTCGATAGTGTTTTATTGTAAGACTACCATGTGGTCATGCTTGTCTGGGACAGCATGTTCACATGTGTGTAGCAGAACCAGCTCATGTTTTGGAGCTTGCTATCATAGTTCATCTCCCGAGAATCTCGCAACTTCATCTTGTCGGTTTGTGTTGCAAACTTTCTTTCCAGACATGATGTCTGAAATATCCCGTTACCAACCAGATCTGAATCTCAGGCAGATATGATGGTTGAAAAACTCCCAACATTTGCATTTTGTTCCTAGCTTGCACCACCTTGTGCCAATCTCCCTTGGACTGCCCTTCTCAGCAATTGTTATTCAGGATCATCTTCAGAAGTGATCCTACCATGGGTCCCATCCATTTCTGATGATAAGCAAAATCATCCATTACGTTGTCTTCAACAAGGTAGTCCACATCATCCACTCTAGTTGAGTATGCCACTCTTTCGAACCCCTTCAAATGATCGATCGTGATTTGCCTTAGGCTGGTATAAAGAGTTTCAATGATCTTTGTATCAAAAGTAATTATTTTTGCCACTTAAGGGAATAATTATACGAGTCACCTCCTCTAGGGTGCCCCGTTATGGAATCATGGTAATTATCTCCTCGCCACTTTGAACCATCCGCCATCTTCTTAAGCGTGGAATAGTTGCCTACCTAATCGAACTTCACCATCCATTACTATCCATCCGTCATGACATATGTTTTATGTCCCAACTCAAGAGATGTTTCAACGTCTCACTCCATGAGTTGATCCTGAGTGCTCGACCTTCAAGGAGATCGATTCCTGTAGGGTTTCTTTCTGTCGTCATCGTGTTGGACGAAGTTTTCAAAAGCAAAGACGTCAAGATCAGTTTGAAGCAATGAATCAACATCTTCCAGAAATGCAATGGAGCGTGAAGACTGTGTCAGTTCTGTGTCCCCTATGTGTTTTTTACCTCACGTCTTGAATCTCGGGACGAGATTCTTGTTTAGTGGGGGTGAGTTGTCACATCCCTAGCTTCTGGCAATGCACTAGGCTAGCCTCATGAGTGTCATCATGTTTAAGTTTCAAATGAACTTGAAATGGGGATTGTTCAAACCCTAGCATCAAAGGAATTCACTAGGTTCAACTAAAATATTCTCAGTGAATCCAAAGGGCTTTCAAAAATGTTCATCATTGCTGGAAAATGCTAGAAGCAATAACCAGAGGTGTTGCACATTTTCCCATGACATCTTTGGGCTCTGAATTAAATCATATAGTATTTGCATTTGGGCATATAAATGCTATTAAATATTTTAAATGCTCAAATAATCATAAACTAAAATGTTTGCTGTTGGTTATATTCCAAACAGTTGCATTGAGAAGTTTCATGATTTTTGGATCTGTTTAAGTATTTTCTAATAAAGCCCTAAAGAATACAGAAAATAGAAAATAGAAAAAAGAAACAATTAATAAAAGAGAGAGAGAGAGAGAGGTTTTTTTCCTGGCACTCACCTGGGCCTCACCTGTTTTGGCCCAGCCCACCACCTGGCGCTGCCAGTCGTCGTTGAGCTCCCGCCAGTCGGACGCCGCGCGCCGGCACGCGCCCGAGCCACCTCCTGCTTCCGCCGACGCTGGAAGCTGGCTGGACGCGCCATGCAACCGCCCCAACCCCTCTGGCCTATCCACTCCTTCTCTCCCCTCCTCTGCTCACTCCCCGCAGCGCACCCGAGTTCCACCGTCGCCGTCGCTCACCGTAGCCATAGCTATCGCCTCTCCCTCGCCCCCTGGAGCTGCCCACGAGCTCCGCCTTGTCCCCCTCTTCCTCCTCACCAAGACGGAAGGCGCCGGAAGCCCTAGATGCCGCCAGCTCTGCCGTTCCCCTCCTCGGCCACCGAGGATCGCCGCCGTTGATTTGCCGCCGTCTCTGCCTCCCTGAGCTCGCTGAGACCGTCTCCGACCCCGCTATGAGCTCCGCCATCTTCTCCCCTGCTCCCCGCGCTCGTACGCACCCTCTAGCCGCCTCCTCTACCGGGGCCGAGCCGCTCCGCCGCACGAGCTCGACACCGGCGTCACTCCGGTGACCTTTTGGTCACCGCTGGTGCCTAACGCACTCCTCGCACTCTGTAGTGCCTTGCTAGTGCCTCCGTTTGCCCGCTAGCACGCCGCAGCAGCAAACGACGATGCCCGAGCTCCGGCCGTCGCCCAGCTTGTCGCCGCCGCCGTTGCTCGCCATCCCAGCACACACCGCGACCACCATTAGATGCGCCGCATTGCAGGCTTTCGAACGCGCCCAGCCTCGCGTCCAGCCGACGCTGGAGTTGGCCGGTCGGGCATCGCCGCCGCGCTCCGGTTATCACCAGAGTTAATTCGGTGACGTGGTAGATTAATTATTGCTAATGACGCAGTTAGTTAACCCTCCTAGCTCACTAACACCTGGGCCCCACGTCCTAAATAACCCCAGTTTTATTTCTGCTTAGGATTAACTAAACTACAGCGGCCCCACGCGTCGGCTTTGACCAAGCTGATGTGGCTGTCGACTGGCCCCACACGTCAGTGACTCTAGCTAGCACTGTGACACTGACCAGTGGGACACACTGGTCAGGTTTGACCCGGGGCAGCCCTGTTGACCTGCTGAGGTCAACATGACCTAATGCTGACCTAGTAAACATTTCCTAGAATTAAAATAAATCAGAAATGATTTATAAATTTCAGAAAATGTACTAAACTTCTAAAATTCATATAAATTCAACCATAACTTAGAATGAAATAATTTATATATGAAAAATGATCAGAAAAATCCAATCTATCCATCTGCACTAGTTCCATGCATGTTTAAGCAACTTAAACCTGCTGTTTATGTCAAAACATGATAATGCACTTTATAAAGTCATAGTTTGAATTTGAACTTGAACCTTGGGTTCAAACTAACTCAAACCCATCTGATTATAGTTGCATTAGCCCAACACAATCATTTTGCCATGTCATGGTCATGCATAATATTGTGCATTGCATTGATTGTGTTTCCTTCTGTGTTGCCGGTATTTGTCCCCTCTCGATAGACGTGATACCGACGATGAGATTGATGACATCGATGAAGAGCTAGATGTATTTATCCATCCGAAAATACTTGTCCCAGAGATAGATGTATTTAGATGTATTTTTATTTATAGATACATCTTTTTTATCCATTTTGAAGACAAGTATTTCTGGATCGAGGTAGTAGGTGAGATGAGGGCAACTCCAATGGGCAGTTCCTTTTGGGTCATCCGAACAAAAAACTTGGGCCAACCAAGTGACCGTTGGGCGTTTCCTTCCTTCCTCTTTTGAATTCGAAGTCCAGGGAAGGTCGGGCTCGGCTGGGGTCCTTGTTAAATGGCATCGCGTCCGTGCGTGCTGGCGGCGGGTGGACGGACGGATGGACGGAGGAGCCTCGGACGGGGACGAAAAGCGGAGGTTTGTCTGGCAATGGCTGTTGCAGAGTTAATGGTGGAGTAAATCCTCACAATCTCCTTGAATTACCACCGTAAATGTGAGATTTTGCTGTGCTGTCAATAGAATTTATGAGATTTTGCTGTGCTTTCAACAAGATTTATTAGATTTTGCTGTGCTGTCAACACAATTCATGAGATTTTGCTGGGTAGAGCCATGCTGTCCATGCTCTTGTAGCATCTTTACATGGAATGGGCAAATTTGAACCCCCTAAATCTTTATCGGCAAGTCGGCCCCGCCCCCTGCGTCGTGCTCCTTGGCGACATAGTGGAAACCCTAGATCGAGTGCGCCGCCAACCTCTTCTTCACATCATCTCGCCGTCGCTGGAGGTGCGACCGACGAAGTCCGCACCGGCTCCAAGGAAGGCGACGGTGGGGCCCTTCGTCCGTTTCATGTGTAATGGCGGCCTATGGATTGCACGGTGCCGGCGCAGGTCGGCGTGGACGGGTGGTGCGGGGTGTGGGTTAGGCGCTGATGAGCGGTGTGTGGCTTGCGGGCGTGCGCGTCCATGCTGAGGTGTGTCTGTTATAGTTGTCGCTGGAATTAATAGGGAATAAATCCTATGAGCCTCATTGAATTCTTGAATTTGATGAGTTGTCAACTTTTTAATGAGATTTTGTTGTGTTGTCAACTAAATTTGTGAGATTTTGCTGGGCATAGGCATGCTCTCCACACTCTTGCATGAATCCAGGTTTGCTTTTACTCGCAAAAAGTAATATGGGATTTAAGTCTACTTTTTAGGTGAGATGAGACCATTTGTCGTCCGCGCTGCATTTTCTTCATTCTAGTAGTGAACGCTCTGTCGCGTCGTTTTTAGTTGGAGAATTAAATTTATTTTTCTCTGGATTCGAGCGAAAGCGAAAGCGAGAGGGAGAGGGGAATGGGGGGAGGAGTGGATCGCGAGTTCGTCGGAGATGGGGGAGGGTGGAGGGTTTTGAATCGAGGATTTGTGGGGCAGGGGAGGCGACCGTTGGGCGGGCCTTGCTTTCCTTCCTCTTTCGAATGTCCAGGCCGGGCTCAGGCTCGGCTGGAGTCATTGTTAAATGGCGTCGCGTGCGTGCTGGCGGCGGGTGGCCAACCAGGAGCTCTCCGCCTTGGCCGCGAACATGATCCTCACACCGTCGTCTTTGTCTACACTGGATCTGGTCCCTCTCCAACAGCCGTCACCGGATTTGGTCTGCTGCTACCCGTTTGCACCTCCGGCAACCCCTATCGTCGCTGGATCAAACCATTGACAACATGCATGGGGTCGAGATTTTTTTTTTGGTTTTTGAAATTAATAGTAGTAGCGCGGGTTACAGACATGTGCTATAGATAGTTAGTAGTAGCGTGTGTGGAATCCGCGCTACTACTAACACATGTACTAGTAGCGTGGGATGAACCGCGCTACAACTATTAGTTAGCTGTAGTAGTAGCACGGGCACCCGCCCTACTACTAGCTATTTAACCCGCACTACTACTAGGCTTTTTCCTAGTAGTGGAGGCTCCTGCTACGCCCAACCATAAAAGTTGCATTTGCATTTGTAGATGACCTCTTGGATAGGTGTAGTTCTTTCTTTCCCTAGATAGAAACAACAATATTTTCTGTGAATAAAAACACCATGAGGAGCTTATTCACCATGATCTTCTTCCTCCCTTCATCAGCAAAGACCCCTTGTACCGGCATACTCCACAAGAAGCAGAGAATGGTGCCCTAGACATGTCGTGTGCCAAGGGAGAAGGTACCGAACATGCAGAAACATCTGTTCATCATGTGATATAAAGATACAAACTAGGATCACATGATTGCTGAATGTGTATGATGCACTATAACAAGAAGCATTTATAGAAAGGTAAAATATGATAAGAGAATTAGCTTGACATTATTCCAACCTCCGTCCAAGTATGAATGAGACATATGCGCAACATCTAACGAAATATCTACGAATCACCACACAACAAAAAAATGGCAAAAAATTCCACTAAGTAATGTTACAAGAAAATACTAGGCATCCCATATACTTTCCTGCGTTTACTTTTCATTTGGAATCACCTTGTGTGGTGAAATTATCACATGCCTCTTGTGTTTGTTGAGATTGCTAGAGATGTATGAGCTGATTATGTATTTTAGCTGCTCCGGTTGCACCACTTTTGGGCTGATCTATTGGTATAAACCATTTGACACATGAGAACCATTAAATCTCACCAGCATCAAAAGCCATTAAAATATCAATATGATGTTAATGCAAAAAAAGTGAATTCTTACAACATGAAAGTGATGTACAATATACAAATATAATAAGTAGACTCATGAACTGATTGAGGATTTAAATCTTATGAGGCAAAATGGAAAACGTATACCACACAAGGACTTAATGCTCCAGTAGTGCAGAACCGGGCTTTAGCGCCAGTTCGTAAGGGCCTTTAGTGCCGGTTCTACAATAGGCACTAAAGAGTGGAGACTAAAGCCCCCCCCCTTTACTACCGGTTCGGCATGAACCGACGCTAAAGTGCCAGCACGTGGCACGAGCCAGGCCCGGGTGCTGGTAGACCATTAGTACCGGACTAGGGGGGAGGGGCACGCGGCCCTTGCCCTGGCCGCCTCTCCTCTTCTCCACTAAGGCCCACTATGGCCCATTAAGCCCCTGGGGGGTTTCGGTAACCCCTCGGTACTCCGGTAAAATCCCGATTTCACCGAACACTTCCGATATCCAAATATAGGCTTCCAATATATTAATCTTCATGTCTCGACCATTTCGAGACTCCTCGTCATGTCAGTGATCACATACGAGACTCCAAACAACCTTCGGTACATCAAAAATCATAAACTCATAATATAACTGTCATCGAAACTTTAAGCGCGCGGACCCTACGGGTTCGAGAACTATGTAGACATGACCGAGACACGTCTCCGGTCAATAACCAATAGCGGAACCTGGATGCTCATATTGGCTCAGACATACTCTACGAAGATCTTTATTGGTCAGACCGCATAACAACATACGTTGTTCTCTTTGTCATCGGTATGTTACTTGCCCGACATTCGATTGTCGGTATCTCAATACCTAGTTCAATCTCGTTACCGGCAAGTCCCTTTACTCGTTCCGTAATACATCATCTCGCAACTAACTCATTAGTTGCAATGCTTGCAAGGCTTAAGTGATGTGCATTACCGAGTGGGCCCAGAGATACCTCTCCGACAATCGGAGTGACAAATCCTAATCTTGAAATACGCCAACCCAACAAGTACCTTCGAAGACACCTGTAGAGCACCTTTATAATCACCCAGTTACGTTGTGACGTTTGGTAGCACACAAAGTGTTCCTTCGATAAACGGGAGTTGCATAATCTCATAGTCATAGGAACATGTATAAGTCACGAAGAAAGCAATAGCAACAAACTAAACAATCAAGTGATATGCTAACGGAATGGGTTGCTACCTCTTGAGCACTGCGTTGGTCTTCCCCGAAGAGGAAGGGATGATGCAGCAAAGTAGCATAAGTATTTCCCTTAGTTTTTGAGAAGCAAGGTATCAATCCAGTAGGAGGCTACGCGCGAGTCCCTCGTACCTGCACAAAACAAATAAATCCTCGCAACCAACGCAAATATGGGTTGTCAATCCCTATAAGGCCACTTACGAGAGTGAGATCTGATAGTTATGATAAGATAATATTTTTGGTATTTTTGTGATAAATATGCAAAGTAAAATAAAGGGAAAGTGAATAGCAAAGGAAATAACTAAGTAGTAGGAGATTAATATGATGAAGATAGACCCAGGGGCCATAGGTTTCACTAGTGGCTTCTCTCGAGAGCATAAGTATTCTACGGTGGGTGAACAAATTACTGTTGAGCAATTGACAGAATTGAGCATAGTTATGAGAATATCTAGGTATGATCATGTATATAGGCATCAAGTCCGAGACAAGTAGACCGACTCCTGCCTGCATCTACTACTATTACTCCACTCATCGACCGCTATCCAGCATGCATCTAGAGTATTAATTTAAAAACAGAGTAACACCTTAAGCAAGATGACATGATGTAGAGGGATAAACTCATGCAATATGAAGAAAACCCCATCTTGTTATCCTCGATGGCAACAATACAATACGTGCCTTGCTGCCCCTACTATCACTGGGAAAGGACACCGCAAGATTGAACCCAAAGCTAAGCACTTCTCCCATTGCAAGAAAGATCAATCTATTAGGCCAAACCAAACTGATAATTCGAAGAGACTTGCAAAGATAACCAATCATACATAAAAGAATTTAGAGAGGATTCAAATATTGTTCATAGATAGACTTGATCATAAACCCACAATTCATCGGTCTCAACAAACACACCGCAAAAAGAAGATTACATCGAATAGTTCTCCACAAGAAAGGGGGAGAACATTTTATTGAGATCCAAAAAGAGAGAAGAAGCCATCTAGCTACTAACTATGGACCCGTAGGTCCGAGGTAAACTACTCACACTTCATCAGAGGGGCTATGGTGTTGATGTAGAAGCCCTCTGTGATCGATGCCCCCTCCGGCGGAGCTCCGGAACAGTCCCCAAGATGGGATCTCATGGATACAGAAAGTTGCGGCGGTGGAATTAGGATTTTGGCTCCGTATCCGATCGTTTGGGGGTACGTAGGGTTATATAGGAGGAAGGAGTACGTCAGTGGAGCAACAAGGGGCCCACGAGGGTGGAGGGCGCGCCTGGGGGGGGGGTACGCGCCCCCCCTACCTCGTGGCCTCCTCTTTTGTGTCTTGACGTTGGGTCCAAGTCTCCGGGGTCTTGTTCGTTGAGAAAATCACGTTCCCGAAGGTTTCATTCCGTTTGGACTCCGTTTGATATTCGTTTTCTTCGAAACCCTAAAACAGGTAAAAAACAACAATTCTGGGCTGGGCCTCCGGTTAATAGGTTAGTCCCAAAAATAATATAAAAGTGGATAATAAAGCCCAATAATGTCCAAAACAGTAGATACTATAGCATGGAGCAATCAAAAATTATAGATACATTGGAGACGTATCATGGGTCAAGTCAATCACATCATTCTCCTAATGATGTGATCCCGTTAATCAAATTACAACTCATGTCTATGGTTAGGAAACATAACCATCTTTGATCAACGAGCTAGTCAAGTGGAGGCATACTAGTGACACTCTGTGTGTCTATGTATTCACACATGTATTATGTTTCTAGTTAATACAATTCTAGCATGATTAATGAACATTTATCATGATATAAGGAAATAAATAATAACTTTATTATTGCCTCCAGGGCATATTTCCTTCAGTCTCCCACTTGCACTAGAGTCAATAATCTAGTTCACATCGCCATGTGATTTAATACCAATAGTTCACATCACCATGTGATTAACACCCATAGTTCACATCGACATGTGACCAACACCCAAAGGGTTTACTAGAGTCAATAATCTAGTTCACATCGCTATGTGATTAACACCCAAAGAGTACTAAGGTGTGATCATGTTTTGCTTGTGAGAGAAGTTTAGTCAACGGGTCTGCCACATTCAGATCCGTAAGTATTTTGCAAATTTCTATGTCAACAATGCTCTGCACGGAGCTACTCTAGCTAATTGCTCCCACTTTCAATATGTATCCAGATTGAGATTTAGAGTCATCTGGATTAGTGTCAAAATTTGCATCGACGTAACCCTTTACGACGAACCTTTTTTGTCACCTCCATAATTGACAAACATATCCTTATTCCACTAAGGATAATTTTGACCACTGTCCAATGATCTACTCCTAGATCACTATTGTACTCCCTTGCCAAAAATAGTGTAGGGTATACAATAGATCTGGGACACAACATGGCATATTTTATAGAAGCTATGGCCAAGGCATAGGGAATGACTTTCATTCTCTTTCTATCTTCTACCGTGGTCGGGCTTTGAGTCTTACTCAGTTTCACACCTTGTAACACATGCAAGAACTCTTTCTTTGACTGTTCCATGTTGAACTACTTCAAAATCTTGTCAAGGTATGTACTCTTTGAAAAACTTATCAAGCGTCTTGATCTATCTCTATAGATCTTGATGCTCAATACGTAAGCAGCTTCACCGAGGTCTTTCTTTGAAAAACTCCTTTAAAACACTCCTTTATGCTTTGCAGAATAATTCTTCATTATCTCTGATCAACAATATGTCATTCACATATACTTATCAGAAATGTTGTAGTGCTCCCACTCACTTTCTTGTAAATACAGGCTTCACCGCAAGTCTGTATAAAACTATATGCTTTGATCAACTTATCAAAGAGTATATTCCAACTCCGAGATGCTTGCACCAGTCCATAGATGGATCGCTGGAGCTTGCACATTTTGTTAGCACCCTTTGGATCATTAAAACCTTCTGGTTGCATCATATATAGCTCTTCTTCCAGAAATCCATTCAGGAATGCAATTTTGATATCCATTTGCCAGATTTCATCAAATGTGGCAATTGCTAACATGATTCGGACAGACTTAAGCATCTCTACGAGTGAGAAAATCTCATCGTAGTCAACACTTTGAACTCGTCGAAAACCTTTTGCGACAATTCTAGCTTTGTAGATAGTAACACTACTATCATCGTCCGTCTTCCTCTTGAAGATCTATTTAATCTCAATGGCTCGCCGATCTTTGGGCAAGTCAATCAAAGTTCATACTTTGTTCTTATACATGTATCTCATCTCAGATTTCATGGCCTGAAGCCATTTCGCGGAATCTGGGCTCATCATCGCTTCCTCATAGTTCGTAGATTCGTCATGGTCAAGTAACATGACCTTTAGAATAGGATTACCATACCACTCTGGTGCGGATCTCACTCTGGTTTACCTATGAGGTTCGGTAGTAACTTGATCTGAAGTTACATGATCATCATCATTAGCTTCCTCACTAATTGGTGTAGTAGTCACAGGAACAGATTTCTGTGATGAACTACTTTCCAATAAGGGAGCAGGTACCTGTACCTCATCAAGTTCTACTTTCCTCCCACTCACTTCTTTCGAGAGAAACTCCTTCTCTAGAAAGGATCCATTCTCATCAATGAATATCTTGCCTTCGGATCTATGATAGAAGGTGTACCCAACATTATCTTTTGGGTATCCTATGAAGACACACTTCTCCAATTTGGGTTTGAGCTTATCAGGTTGAAACTTTTTCACATAAGCATTGTAACCTCAAACTTTAAGAAACAACATCTTAGGTTTCTTGCCATACCATAGTTCATACGGTGTCGTCTCAATGTAAGAGACATCATAGATCGCACCATATCTAATAAAGTACGGTTACGATGTTTGGACACACCATTACACCATGGTTTTCCAGGCGGCGTGAGTAGTGAAACTATTTCACATTGTTTTAACTGAAGACCAAACTCGTAACTCAAATATTTTACTTCTGCGATCATATCATAGAAACTTTTATTTTTGTTACGATGATTCTCCACTTCACTCTGAAATTCTTTGAACTTTTCAAATGTTTTAGACTTGTGTTCCATCTTATATCTGCTCAAATCATCTGTGAAGATCAGAAAATAATGATACCTGCCGCGAGCCTCAATATTCATCGGACCACATACATCAGTATGTATGATTTCCAACAAATCTGTTGCTCGCTCCCTTGTTCCGGAGAACGGAGTCTTAGTCATCTTGCCCATGAGGCATGGTTCGCAAGCATCAACTGATTCATAATCAAGTGATTCCAAAAACCCATTAGCATGGATTTTCTTCATGCACTTTACACAAATATGACCTAAACGGCAGTGCCACAAATAAGTTGCACTATCATTATTAACTTTGCATCTTTTGGCTTCACTATTATGAAAATGTGTATCACCACGATCGAGATCCAACAAATCATTTTCATTGGGTGTATGACCATATAAGGTTTTATTCATGTAAACAGAAAAACAATTATTCTCTAATTTACATGAATAACCGTATTGCAATAAACATGATCCAATCATATTCATGCTTAACGCAAATGATACGTCTCCAATGTATCTATAATTTTTGATTATTCCATGATATTATATTATCAACCTTGGATGTTTTATATGCATTTATATGCTATTTTATATGATTTTTGGGACTAACCTATTAACCTAGAGCCCAGTGCTAGTTTCTGTTTTTTCCTTGTTTTAGAGTATCGCAGAAAAGGAAAATCAAACGGAGTCCAATTGACCTGAAACTTCACGGAAGTTATTTTTGGAAGGAAAGCAACCCGGGAGACTTGGAGTCCACGTAAGGGAAGCAATGAGGAAGCCATGAGGCAGGGGGCGCGCCCACCCCCCTGGGCGCACCCTCCACCCTCGTGGGCCCCTCGTGGCTCCCCTGACGTACTTCTTCCACCTATATATCTCCATATACCCTAAAACAATCGGGGAGCACAATAGATCGGGAGTTCCGCCGCCAGAAGCCTCCGTAGCCACCGAAAACCAATCTAGACCCGTTCCGGCACCCTGCCGGAGGGCGAATCCTTCTCCGGTGGTCATCTTCATCATATCGGTGCTCTCCATGACGAGGAGGGAGTAGTTCTCCCTCGGGGCTGAGGGTATGTACCAGTAGCTATGTGTTTGATCTCTCTCTTTCTCTCTCTCTCTCTCTCGTGTTCTTGAGGTGATACGATCTTGATGTATCGCGAGCTTTGCTATTATAGTTGGATCTTATGATGTTTTCTCCCCCTCTACTCTCTTGTAATGGATTGAGTTTTCCCTTTGAAGTTATCTTATCGGATTGAGTCTTTAAAGATTTGAGAACACTTGATGTATGTCTTGCCGTGCGTATCTGTGGTGACAATGGGATACCACGTGATTCACTTGATGTATGTTTTGGTGATCAACTTGCGGGTTCCGCCCATGAACCTATGCATAGGGGTTGGCACGCGTTTTCGTCGTGATTCTCCGGTAGAAACTTTGGGGCACTCTTTGAGGTTCTATGTGTTGGTTGAATAGATGAATCTGAGATTGTGTGATGTATATCGTATAATCATACCCACGGATACTTGAGGTGACATTGGAGTATCTAGGTGACATCAGGGTTTTGGTTGATTTGTGTCTTAAGGTGTCATTCTAGTACGAACTCTAGGGCTGTTTGTGACACTTATAGGAATAGCCCAACAGATTGATTGGAAAGAATAACTTTGAGGTGGTTTCGTACCCTACCATAATCTCTTCGTTTGTTCTCCGCTATTAGTGACTTTGGAGTGACTCTTTGTTGCATGTTGAGGGATAGTTATGTGATCCAATTATGTTATTATTGTTGAGAGGACTTGCACTAGTGAAAGTATGAACCCTAGGCCTTGTTTCAACGCATTGCAATACCGTTTACGCTCACCTTTATCATTCGTTACCTTGCTGTTTTTATATTTTCAGATTACAAAAACTATTATCTACCATCCATATACCACTTGTATCACCATCTCTTCACCGAACTAGTGCACCTATACAATTTACCATTGTATTGGGTGTGTTGGGGACACAAGAGACTCTTTGTTATTTTGTCGCAGGGTTGCTTGAGAGAGACCATCTTCATCCTACGCCTCCTACGTATTGATAAACCTTAGGTCATCCACTTGAGGGAAATTTTCTATTGTCCTACAAACCTCTGCACTTGGAGGCCCAACAACGTCTACAAGAAGAAGGTTGTGTAGTAGACATCAGCAAACACTAAATAACATTTATTTTAGGTTTAACACTAATCCCGAAAGTATAGGGAGTGTACGATGATGATCATATCAATCTTGGAACCACTTCCAACACACATCGTCACTTCACCCTTAACTAGTCTCTGTTCATTCTGCTACTCCTGTTTCAAGTTACTACTCTTAGCAACTGAACCAGTATCAAATACCGAGGGGTTGCTATAAACACTAGTAAAGTACACATCAATAACATGTATATCAAATATAGCATTTGTTCACTTTGCCATCCTTCTTATCCACTAAATATTCATGGCATTTCCGCTTCCAATGACCAGTCCCTTTGCAGTAGAAGCACTTACGCTCAGGCTTAGGTCCAGACTTGGACTTCTTCACTTGAGCAGCAACTTGCTTGCCGTTCTTCTTTAAGTTCCCTTTCTTTCCCTTTGCCCTTTTCTTGAAACTAGTGGTCTTGTTAATCATCAACGCTTGATGCTCTTTCTTGATTTCTACCTTCATCGATTTCATCATCATGAAAAGCTCAGGAATCATTTACGTCATCCCTTGCATACTATAGTTCATCACGAAGTTCTACTAACTTGGTGATGGTGACTAGAGAATTCTGTCAATCACTATTTTATCTGGAAGATTAACTCCAGCTTGATTAAAGCGATTGTAGTACCCAGACAATCTGAGCACATGCTCACTGCTTGAGCTATTCTCCTCCATCTTTTATATATAGAACTTGTTGGACACTTCATATCTCTCAACTCGCGTATTTGCTTGAAATATTAATTTCAACTCCTGGAACATCTCATATGGTCCATGACGTTCAAAACGTCTTTGAAATCCCGATTCTAAGCTGTTAAGCATGGTGCACTAAACTATCAAGTAGTCATCATATTGAGCTAGCCAAATGTTCATAACGTCTGCATCTGCTCCTGCAATAGGCCAGTCACCTAGCGGTGCATCAAGGACATAATTCTTCTATGCAGCAATGAGGATAAACATCAGATCACAGACCCAGTCCGCATCATTGCTACTATCATCTTTCAACTTAGTTTTCTCTAGGAACACATATAAAACATAGGGAAGCAATAACGCGAGCTATTGGTCTACAACATAGATATGCAAATACTATCAGGACTAAGTTCATGATAAATTAAAGTTCAATTAATCATATTACTTAAGAACTCCCACTTATATAGACATCCCTCTAATCATCTAAGTTATCACATGATCCAAATCAACTAAACCATGTCCGATCATCACGTGAGATGGAGTAGTTTTCAATGGTGAACATCACTATGTTGATCATATCTACTATATGATTCACACTCGACCTTTTGGTCTCAGTGTTCTGAGGCCATATCTGCATATGCTAGGTTCGTCAAGTTTAACTTGAGTATTCTGTGTGTGCAAAACTGGCTTGCACCCATTGTAGATGGACGTAGAGCTTATCACACCCGATCATCACGTGGTGTCTGGGCACGATGAACTTTGGCAATGGTGCATACTCAGGGAGAACACTTTTATCTTGAAATTTAGTGAGAGATCATCTTATAATGCTACGTCAATAAAAGCAAGATAAGATGCATAAAAGATAAACATCACATGCAATCAATATAAGTGATATGATATGGTGCTACCTCTTGAGCACTGCGTTGGTTTTCCCCGAAGAGGAAGGGATGATGCAGCAAAGTAGCGTAAGTATTTCCCTCCATTTTTTGAGAACCAAGGTATCAATCCAGTAGGAAGCTACGCGCCAGTCCCTCGTACCCGCACAAAACAAATAAATCCTCGCAACCAACGCGATAAGGGGTTGTCAATCCCTACACGACCACTTACGAGAGTGAGATCTGATAGATATGATAATATAATATTTTTGGTATTTTTGTGATAAAGATGCAAAGTAAAATAAAAGAAAAGTAAAAGCAAAGGAAATAACTAAGTATTGGGAGATTAATATGATGAAGATAGACCCAGGGGCCATAGGTTTCACTAGTGGCTTCTCTCGAGAGCATAAGTATTCTACGGTGGGTGAACAAATTACTGTTGAGCAATTGACAGAATTGAGCATAGTTATGAGAATATCTAGGTATGATCATGTATATAGGCATCACGTCTGAGACAAGTAGACCGACTCCTGTCTGCATCTACTACTATTACTCCACTCATCGACCGCTATCCAGGATGCATCTAGAGTATTAAGTTAATGAAAACAGAGTAACGCCTTAAGCAAGATGAGATGATGTAGAGGGATAAACTCATGCAATATGATGAAACCCCATCTTGTAATCCTCGATGGCAACAATACAATACGTGCCTTGCTGCCCCTACTGTCACTAGGAAAGGACACCGCAAGATTGAACCCAAAGCTAAGCACTTCTCCCATTGCAAGAAAGATCAATCTAGTAGGCCAAACCAAACTGATAATTCAAAGAGACTTGCAAAGATAACCAATCATACATAAAAGAATTTAGAGAAGATTCAAATATTGTTCATAGAAAAACTTGATCATAAACCCACAATTCATCAGTCTCAACAAACACACCGCAAAAAAGAAATTACATCGAATAGTTCTCCACAAGAGAGGGGGAGAACATTGTATTGAGATCCAAAAAGAGAGAAGAAGCCATCTAGCTACTAACTCTGGACCCGTAGGTCTGAGGTGAACTACTCACACTTCATCGGAGGGGCTATGGTGTTGATGTAGAAGCCCTCCGTGATCGATGACCCCTTCGGCGGAGCTCCGGAACAGGCCCCAAGATGGGGTCTCGTGGATACAGAAAGTTACGATGGTGGAATTAGGGTTTTGGCTCTGTATATGATCGTTTGGGGGTACATAGGTATATATAGGAGGAAGGAGTACGTCGGTGAAACAACATGGGGCCCACGAGGGTGGAGGGCGCACCTGGGGGGGGGGGGGATAGGCGCGCCCCCTACCTTGTGGCTTCCTCTTTTGTGTCTTGACGTAGGGTCCAAGTCTCCTGGGTCTTGTTCGTTGAGAAAATCACGTTCCCGAAGGTTTCATTCCGTTTGGACTCCGTATGATATTCCTTTTCTTTGAAACCCTAAAACAGGCAAAAAACATCAATTCTGGGCTGGGCCTCCGGTTAATAGGTTAGTCCCAAAAATAATATCAAAGTGGATAATAAAGCCCAATAATGTCCAAAACAGTAGATAATATAGCATGGAGCAATAAAAAATTATAGATACGTTGGAGATGTATCAAGCATCCCCAAGCTTAATTCCTGCTCGTCCTCGAGTAGGTAAATGATAAAAACAGAATTTTTGATGCGGAGTGCTACTTGGCATAATTTTAATGTAATTCTTCTTAATTGTGGTATGAATATTTAGATCCGAAAGATTCAAGACAAAAGTTCATATTGACATACAAAATAATAATACTTCAAGCATACTAACTAAGCAATTATGTTTTCTCAAAATAACATGGCCAAAGAAAGTTCATCCCTACAAAATCATATAGTTTAGTCATGCTCCATTTTCGTCACACAAGAATGCTCTCATCATGCATAACCCGATGAAAAGCCAAGCAATTGTTTCATACTTTAGTAATCTCAAACCTATAAACTTTCATGCAACATATGAGCGCAAGCCATGGACATAGCACTATGGGTGGAATAGAATATAATGAGGGGGGTTATGTGGAGAAGACAAAAAAAGGAGAAAGTCTCACATCAACGAGGCTAATCAATGGGCTATGGAGATGCCCACCTATTGATGTTAATGCAAGGAGTAGCGATTGCCATGCAACGGATGCACTAGAGCTATAAATGTATGAAAGCTCAACAAAAGAAACTAAGTGGGTGTGCATCCAACTTGCTTGCTCACGAAGACCTAGGGCACTTGAGGAGGCCCATTGTTGGAATATACAAGCCAAGTTCTATAATAAAAATTCCCACTAGTATATGAAAGTGACAAAACAAGAGACTCTCTATCATGAAGATTACAGTGCTACTTTGAAGCACAAGTGTGGCAAAGGATAGTAACATTGTCCCTTCTCTCTTTTTCTCTCATTTTTACAGCCTTTCTCTTTTTTTAATGGCCTTTCTCTTTTTATGGCCTTTCTCCTTTTTATTTTATTTTATTCCTCACTTGGTACAATGCTCTAGAAAATGATGATCATCACACTTCTATTTATTTACAACTCAATGATTACAACTCGATACTAGAACAAAAGATGACTCTATATGAATGCCTCTGGCGGTGTACCGGGATATGCAATGGACCAAGAGTGACATGTATGAAAGAATTATGAACGGTGGCTTTGCCACAAACACTATGTCAACTACATGATCATGCTAAGCAATATGACAATAATGAATGTGTCATGATAAATGGAATGGTGGAAAGTTGCATGGCAATATATCTCGGAATGGCTATGGAAATGCCATAATAGGTAGGTATGGTGGCTGTTTTGAGGAAGATATAAGTAGATTTATGTGTGAAAGAGCGTATCATATCACGGGGTTTGGATGCACCGGCGAAGTTTGCGCCAACTCTCAATGTGAGAAAGGGCAATGCACAGTACCGAAGAGGCTAGCAAGGATGGAAGGGTGAGAGTGCGCATAATCCATGGACTCAACATTAGTCATAAAGAACTCACGTACTTATTGCAAAAATCTACAAGTCATCAAAAACCTCAGCACTACGCGCATGCTCCTAGGGGGATAGATTGGTAGGAAAATACCATCGCTCGTCCCCGACCGCACTCATAAGGAGGACAATCAAATAACACCTCATGTTTCAAATTTGTTACATAACGTTTACCATACGTGCATGCTACAGGACTTGCAAACTTCAACACAAGCATTTCTCAATTTCACAACTACTCAACTAGCACGACTTTGATATTATTACCTCCATATCTCAAAACAATCATCAAGCATCAAACTTCTCTTAGTATTCAAAACACTCATAAGAATTTTTTACTAATCTTGAATACCTAGCATACTAGGATTTTAAGAAAATTACCATGCTATTTAAGACTCTCAAAATAATATAAGTGAAGCATGAGAGATCAATAGTTTCTATAAAACAAACCACCACCGTTCTCTAAAAGATATACGTGAAGTACTAGAGCAAAACTATATAACTCAAAAGATATAAGCGAAGCACATAGAGTATTCTAGCAAATTACAAATCATGTATGGCTCTATCAAAAGGTGTGTACAGCAAGGATGATTGTGTTAAACTAAAAAGTAAAGGCTCAAATCATAAAAGACGCTCCAAGCAAAACACATATCATGTGGCGAATAAAAATATAGCTCCAAGTAAAGTTACCGATAGAAGTAGACGAAAGAGGGGATGCCTTCCGGGGCATCCCCAAGCTTTGGCTTTTAGGTGTCCTTAGATTATATTGGGGGTGCCATGGGCATCCCCAAGCTTAGGCTCTTGCCACTCCTTGTTCCATAATCCATCAAATCTTTACCCAAAACTTGAAAACTTCACAACACAAAACTCAAAGTAGAAAATCTCGTGAGCTCCGTTAGCGAAAGAAAACAAAAGACCACTTCAAGAAACTGTAATGAACTCATTCTTTATTTATATTGGTGTTAAACCTACTGTATTCCAACTTATCTATGGTTTATAAACTATTTTACTAGCCATAGATTCATCAAAATAAGCAAACAACACACGAAAAACAGAATCTGTCAAAAACAGAACAGTCTGTAGTAATCTGTAGCTAGCGCAAGATCTGGAACCCCAAAAATTCTAAAATAAATTTCTGGACGTGAGGAATTTATTTATTAATCATCTTCAAAAATAATTGACTAAATATCACTTTCCAAATAAAAATGGCAGCAGTTCTCGTGAGCACTAAAGTTTCTGTTTTTTATAACAAGTTTAACAAGACTTTCCCCAAGTCTTCCGAACGGTTCTACTTGGCACAGTCACTAATTAAACACAAAAAACACAACCAAAACAGAGGCTAGATAAATTATTTATTACTAAACAGGATCAAAAAGCAAGAACTAAAAATAAAATTGGGTTGCCTCCCAACAAGCGCTATCATTTAACGCCCCTAGCTAGGCACAACAAGCAAGGATAGATCTAGGTATTGCCATCTTTGGTAGGCAATTCTTCAATGAGGCATATACCATCTTTAGGAATTTCTTTATATTTATTTATTATCAAAATTTTAGGCACAAGATCGAAAAAAATCATTTGTAACAAATGGTTCCTTAATGATAGCAAGAAGATTGGGATGAATACTTATAGATTTGAGATCCGCAGTTTCCTTACTAGAGGATTCACCCTTATTTTTAGGAACATACATAAACTTGGCAATTTTAGTGGAAGGACTTGGAGTATTCTTTACGGAAGAAAAATTGGTTCCCAAGTTGGTAATATCCTCAAGTTTATCGATTCTAGTGGAATCGTGATTTATTTTCTCATTAACTATGGGTTCCTTCTCTTTAATATTTTTCAAAATGACTCCTACTTTAGATCCATATTGAGAGATTCGGTTGTGGATCTTTTTATCCAAAATTTTCAATTATCTCTACGGTAGCAACCTTATTTTCAATAATTTCAAGTCTTTGCATTACATGCTCCAAAGTTAATACAGTTCCATTAACCAAAAGAGGGGGTGGGCCAAACAAATCTATCATAGCATTATAAGAATCAAAAGTATGGCTACCCAAGAAGTTCCCTCCAGTAATAGTATCAAGGACATATCCGTGCCAAGGAGTAACACCTACATAAAAATTGCGAAGAAGAACATAAGTAGATTGCTTCCTGGTAGATCTATTTTGAGCATTGCAAATTCTATACAAAGCGTATTTTAGATTTCCCCCTCCCTTTGCTTAAAATTTTGAATTTCATTCTCGGGAGACAACGGAGAATATGAGGGACTAGCCATAATGACAAGCAAACGAACTAACACACAAGCAAACAAAAAGCAAGCAGGCAAAAAGAGGCAAATAGAGAAAGGGATGGAGGATAGAGAGAGAGGGCGAATAAAACGGCAAGGGTGAAGTGGGGGATAGGAAAACGAGAGGCAAATGGCAAATAATGTAATGCGAGTGATAAGGGTATGTGATGGGTACCTGGTATATTGACTTTTGCGTAGACCTCCCTGGCAACGGCGCTAGAAATCCTTCTTGCTACCTCTTGAGCACTGTGTTGGTTTTGCCTGAAGAGGAAGGGATGATGCAGCAAAGTAGCGTAAGTACTTCCCTCAGTTTTTGAGAACCAAGGTATCAATCCAGTAGGAGGCTACGCGCCAGTCCCTCGTACCTGCACAAAACAAATAAATCCTTGCAACCAACGCGATAAGGGGTTGTCAATCCCTACACGGCCACTTACGAGAGTGAGATCTGATAGATATGATAAGATAATATTTTTGGTATTTTTGTGATAAAGATGCAAAGTAAAATAAAAGAAAAGTAAAAGCATAGGAAATAAATAAGTATTGGGAGATTAATATGATGAAGATAGACCCGGGGGCCATAGGTTCCACTAGTGGCTTCTCTCGAGAGCATAAGTATTCTAGGGTGGGTGAACAAATTACTGTTGAGCAATTGACAGAATTGAGCATAGTTATGAGAATATCTAGGTATGATCATGTATATAGGCATCACGTCCGAGACAAGTAGACCGACTCCTGCCTGCATCTACTACTATGACTCCACTCATCGACCGCTATCCAGCATGCATCTAGAGTATTAAGTTAATGAAAACAGAGTAACGCCCTAAGCAAGATGACATGATGTAGAGGGATAAACTCATGCAATATGATGAAAACCCCATCTTGTTATCCTCGATGGCAACAATACTATACGTGCCTTTCTGCCCCTACTGTCACTGGGAAAGGACACCGCAAGATTGAACCCAAAGCTAAGCACTTCTCCCATTGCAGGAAAGATCAATCTAGTAGGCCAAACCAAACTGATAATTCGAAGAGACTTGCAAAGAGAACCAATCATACATAAAAGAATTTAGAGAAGATTCAAATATTGTTCATAGATAAACTTGATCATAAACCCACAATTCATCGGTCTCAATAAACACACCGCAAAAAAGAAGATTACATCGAATAGTTCTCCACAAGAGAGGGGGAGAACATTGTATTGAGATCCAAAAAGAGAGAAGAAGCCATCTAGCTACTAACTATGGACCCGTAGGTCTGAGGTGAACTACTCACACTTCATCGGAGGGGCTATGGTGTTGATGTAGAAGCCCTCCGTGATCGATGCCCCCTCCGACGGAGCTCCGGAATCGGCCCCAAGATGGGATCTTGTGGATATAGAAAGTTATAGCGGTGGAATTAGGGTTTTGGCTCCGTATCTGATTGTTTGGGGGTACGTAGGTATATATAGGAGGAAGGAGTACGTGGGGTCCACGAGGGTGGAGGGCGCGCCTGAGGGGGGGGGGGGTAGGTGCGCCCCCTACCTCGTGGCCTCCTCTTTTGTCTCTTGACGTAGGCTCCAAGTCTCCCGGGTCCTGTTCGTTGAGAAAATCACGTTCCCGAAGGTTTCATTCCATTTGTACTCCATTTGATATTCCTTTTCTTCGAAACCCTAAAACAGGCAAAAAACAGCAATTCTGGGCTGGGCCTCCGGTTAATAGGTTAGTCCCAAAAATAATATAAAAGTGGATAATAAAGCCCAATAATGTCCAAAATAGTAGATAATATAGCATGGAGCAATCAAAAATTATAGATACGTTGGAGACATATCATATGGCCATCATCATCTTGTGCTTGTGATCTCCATCTCCGAAGCACCGTCATGATCACCATCGTCACCGGCACGACACCTTGATCTCCATCGTAGCATCGTTGTCGTCTCGCCAATCTTATGCTTCTACGACTATCGCTACTGCTTAGTGATAAAGTAAAGCATTACAGGGCGATTGCATTGCATACAATAAAGCGACAACCATATGGCTCCTGCCAGTTGCCAATAACTCGGTTACAAAACATGATCATCTCATACAATAAAATTTAGCATCATGTCTTAACCGTATCACATCACAACATGCCCTGCAAAAACAAGTTAGACGTCCTCTACTTTGTTGTTGCAAGTTTTATGTGGCTGCTACTGGGCTTAGCAAGAACCGTTCTTACCTACGCATCAAAACCACAATGATAGTTTGTCAAGTTGGTGCCGTTTTAACCTTCGCAAGGACCGGGCGTAGCCACACTCGGTTCAACTAAAGTTGGAGAAACTGACACTCGCCAGCCACCTGTGTGCAAAGCACGTGGGTAGAACCAGTCTCGCGTAAGCGTACGTGTATTGTCAGTCCGGGCCGCTTCATCCAACAACACCGCCGAACCAAAGTATGACATGCTGGTAAGCAGTATGACTTATATCGCCCACAACTCACTTGTGTTCTACTCGTGCATATGACATCTACGCATAAAACCTGGCTCGGATGCCACAGTTGGGGAACGTAGTAATTTCAAAAAATTTCCTATGCACATGCAAGATCATGGTGATGCATAGCAACGAGAGAGGAGAGTGTTGTCCATGTACCCTCGTAGACCGAAAGCGGAAGCGTTAGCACAACGCGGTTGATGTAGTCGCACGTCTTTATGATCTGACCGATCAAGTACCGAACGTACGACACCTCCGAGTTCAGCACACGTTCAGCCCGATGACGTCCCTCGAACTCCGATCCAGCTGAGTGTTGAGGGAGAATTTCGTCAGCACGACGGCGTGGTGACGATGATGATGTTCTACCGACGCAGGGCGTCGCCTAAGCACCGCTACAGTATTATCGAGGTGGACTATGGTGGAGGGGGGCACCGCACACGGCTAAAAGATCAAACGATCAATTGTTGTGTCTCTAGGGTGCCCCCTGCCCCCATATATAAAGGAGCAAGGGGTGAGGTGCGGCCGGCCAAGAGGAGGCACGCCAGGAGGAGTCCTACTCCCGGTCCTTGTTGGAATAGGAGAAGGGGAGAAAGAAGTGGAGGAGAAGAAGGAAAGGGGGGGCGCCGCCCCCTCTCCTTGTCCTATTCGGACTAGGGGTAGGGGCGTGCGGCCCTTGCCCTGGCCGCCTCTCGTCTTCTCCACTAAGGCCCACTATGGCCCATTAAGCCCCCGGGGGGTTCCGGTAACCCCTCGGTACTCCGGTAAAATCCCGATTTCACCTGGAACACTTCCAATATCCAAATATAGGCTTCCAATATATCAATCTTCATGTCTCGACCATTTCGAGACTTCTCGTCATGTCCGTGATCACATCCGGGACTCCGAACAACCTTCGGTACATCAAAAATCATAAACTCATAATATAATTGTCATCGAAACATTAAGCGTGCGGACCATACGGGTTCGAGAACTATGTAGACATGATCGAGACACGTCTCCGCTCAATAACCAATAGCCGAACCTGGATGCTCATATTGGCTCCCACATATTCTATGAAGATCTTCATCGGTCAGACAGCATAACAACATACGTTGTTCCTTTGTCATTGGTATGTTACTTGTCCGGCATTGGATTGTCGGTATCTCAATACCTAGTTCAATCTCATTACCGGCAAGTCTTTTTACTCGTTTCGTAATACATCATCCCGCAACTAACTCATTAGTTTCAATGCTTGCAAGGCTTAAGTGATGTGCGTTACTGAGTGGGCCTAGAGATACCTCTCCGACAATCGGAGTGACAAATCCTAATCTCGAAATACGCCAACCCAACAAGTACCTTCAGAGACACCTGTAGAGCACCTTTATAATCACCCGGTTATGTTGTGACGTTTGGTAGCACACAAAGTGTTCCTCCGGTAAACGGGAGTTGCATAATCTCATAGTCATAGGAACATGTATAAGTCATGAAGAAAGCAATAGCAACAAACTAAACGATCAAGTGCTAAGCTAACGGAATGGGTCAAGTCAATCACATCATTCTCCTAATGATGTGATCCCATTAATCAAATGACAACTCATGTCTATGGTTAGGAAACATAACCATCTTTGATCAACGAGCTAATCAAGTAGAGGCATACTACTGACACTCTGTTTGTCTATGTATTCACACATGTATTATGTTTCCGGTTAATACAATTCTAGCATGAATAATAAACATTTATCATGATATAAGGAAATAAATAATAACTTTATTATTGCCTCTAGGGCATATTTCCTTCACCAGCACCCCCCGATTCCTCCCGTCATCCCCCACCAGCGCCCCGGCAACCTCCCGATCCACCGCCTGCCGCCGCCTCCCTGGCTTCGGCGCACCTCCCGCCGCTAGCCCCACGGCCCCCACTTGCTTCCCGCCGCTGCCTCCCTCGGCCCCGGTGCGACCCGCCACCGCCCACCCTGGCCGCGACACGCCTTTGCCACCGCTCCGCCCACCCTGTCCCCGACGAGCTCCATCCGCCGCCCCCCGACGCCGCCCTTCCGGCCCTTACGCGCCTCCTGCTGCCTCCGTCGACCTGCTTCGACGACGGCGCCGACCACCTCCACCTTCTTCCACCGCTGCACCGGCCACCGCTACCTTCTTCCACCATGGAGCCGGCCACCCCCTCTTTCTTCCACCACGGCGCCGGCCTCCCCCTCCTTCTACTGCGCCGCCGACCACCTCCGCTTCCACTCTCCACCCCGACCACCTCCGCCAATCCGGCCAGACCTCGCCTCTCTCCGGCTCGACCTTCCCTCCCTTCGTACGAGACCTGCCACACGCCGCTGCCTGCATCTCGTCATTGTTACGCGCCGTGGAGATCCCACCTGCGGTCTGCACCCTCCGCCGAGGATGCTGTCGGCAAAGCTCCGGCACCGCTCTCCCGGTGGGAATTCGCCCATGTCACGTCTAGGAAGACATGAACCACCTGGCATGCCACGTTGGCCACATCCATCTCGCGACGACCAATGCGAGGCCGAGCGACCGTGGCAAACACAATCCGGATTGCATCTCCTTCATCTTAAACCAACAACATCAAACCCATTTTTGGTTCCTCTTCCAGCAGCAGCCGCCACCCAAGTTCAGAATTCTGGATGGTGACCGCGCCTCCTCGGTATCCTCTCTGAACCTATTTTATCTCTAATCACTACTTGTGATGTGCTGAATCACCTCTATATTTTCTTGTTCTTCTTCAAAAGTTCAGAAGTCCAGGTTGTTCAGGCGGCATGGGCCAACGTGCACACTCAACTCTGAAGTGCCTAAGAAGCCACATGAGTTTCTGGCCTAGGCAGAGATGGAGAAGGGGATCAAAAAGCTGCTTTCCAGGGATGCGCTGTAGTTCTTTAACCAGGTCATGGTTGAGCAGCTCCTGCTCCCGTTCCCTCATCCCGCTTGGCCTGTTCCATACATGCATTGTTCTTGGTGCCTCTTCCCCTGCTGGCTCAAAGTATGCTGCAGTCCAAAGTGTCAATTTTCAGCAGGCCATGGTGATGTATCAAAGGCGAACAGTTTTGTATAGGAGAAGCCCATGTATTACTGCTCAAATTCAGGGGAGTTTGATTGTCTATGCCTATGGGACTGTGACCTTTTTATGTGACTACCCAAAAAATTGTGGATGTTCTGTGCATGTGTGTGCTTAGTACACAAATTGAGAGAAACTTTTTTTTCTCATGTGGAACGAAGAAAGAACAGAGAAGAGAAGAGAGTTGAAAAGCTATTTCCAAAAATATGTGTGTTCAAAAAGATGTTGATACACACAAAAATTGTGGATGAGAAGTTCATATTTTCTGTTGCGCATAGTTTAGAATGTTCACTTTTGAAATAACACACACTTTGGGTGTCAAAAAAATATAAAAGAGGCAAACACACACAAAAAATTGTTGGCAAGTACAAAATGGTCCATTTTGAAACAACATGTAATGAAGTGAACATTAACAAAAATGTGAGAATGTGAAAATTTTTGTACATTCATCCACATAAAAGGACCTACTCATAATGCTGCAAGATTAACCGATCAATCCAAAAAAAGTTTGATGAAAAGAAACTTCATAAAAACGGGATTACGTGCTTCTAAATAAGAAAACATGAAGTTCAAATTTAAATAACCAAGAAGTCGGAAAATGTGAAACTAAAAATATAGTGCGGTTTAAAATGTTTTGACAAAAATTCCGTTTCTAAAACACCTACATGTTCAAATTAAAAATAATGGAGCGATTCCGTGTTTATAAAGAAAACTTGGATTTCTCTAGTTCCTAAAGAATAAAAACAAAGAAGTTCAAATTGAGATAACATGAAAGTTTGATGGTTATTTATCACGAAGAAAAACAAAGTTTCAACTATAAAAGTGTTAACATGAGAATTTCAAATTTGATAGAATAGAGAGTTCAAGAAAACGTTATCATTGTACTAAAAAAATTCCCATGGATTTTCCCACTATTAAAAAAGAATTACCAAAAAGTTCAAATTAAAATAACAAAGTTGTTCAATATTTGCAAAAGAAAATAGTTTTTCATGGTTTTAAATAACCCTGAGAAGGTGAAATGAAAATAACAGAGCAGTTCAAAAATAGCTTCTAAAAAGATTTTTTTTCATTTCTAGGAAAAACCTGGAAGTTCAAATTTATAAAATGAAATGGTTCAATGTTTATTTACAATAAAATACATTGTTACCAAATAATAAAGCCAAGAAGTTCACTTTAAAAAACAAAGGGTCAGATGTATATGAAAAAATCAGTTCTTCCAGTAAATTATGAAGTTCAAGTAAACTATAAAGGATTTTCACCATTTCTAAATAAAAAAACTTTTCTTGGGTTTCTAAATAAAAATAATAAAGTGGAAGGAGCGGATTTGCAGCAGCTTTTCAATGCCATATGTAACGCCCTCGATGCGGCTATATCTCCCACGTATCGAAGCACGACTTAGAGGCATAACCGCATTGAAAGCAATGTCGCAAGTGAGGTAATCTTCACACAACCCAAGTAATACAATATGGGAAAAAGATACATAGTTGGCTTACAATCGCCACTTCACACAAATACATAAATAAAGCGTTACATCAACCAGTTACAAACAAGGCCCGACTACGGAGCCAAAATAAAAGAAGAACCCCAAATGCGACAAGGTCCCCGATCGACCCCAACTGGGCTCCACCACTGATCGACTAGAACGGAACAACACAAAGGACAAGATCTTCATCGAGCTCCTCCTTGAGCTTGGTTGCGTCACCTGCACGGACTCATCGGCACCTGCAAGCTGGTTTTGGAAGTATCTGTGAGCCACAGGGACTCAGCAATCTCGCACCCTCGCGATCAAGACTATTTAAGCTTATGGGTAAGGTAAAAGGTATGAGGTGGAGCTGCAACAAGCGACTAGCATATATGGTGGCTAACATACGCAAATGAGAGCGAGAAGAGAAGGCAAAGCACGGTCGATACAAGTATGATCAAGAAGTGATCCTAAAACAACCTACGTCAAGCATAACTCCAACACCGTGTTCACTTCCCGAACTCCGCCAGAAAGAGACCATCACGGTAACACATGCGGTTGATTCATTTTAATTAAGGTCAAGTTTAGGTTTTCTACAATCAGACATTAACAAATTCCCATCTGCCCATAACCACGGGCACGACTTTCGAAAGTTCAAATCCCTGCAGGGGTGTCCCAACTTAGCCCATCACAAGCTCTCACGGTCAACGAAGGAATAGACCTCCTCCCGAGACATTCCAATCAGACTCGGTATCTCGGTACAACAAGACATCCTAGACAATGGTAAAACAAGTCCAGCAAGACCACCCGATGCGTCGACATCCCGATAGGAGCTGCACATATCTCGTTCTGAGGGCAACACCGGATAAGCAATCCGTACAACTAAAACCAGCCCTCGAGTTTCCCCGAGGTGGCGCTGCAAGGGGCTCTAGTTTGGACCAACACTTAGACAACCACTGGCCCGGGGGGTTTAAAATAAGATGACCCTTGGGATGCGCGACTCCCAAGGGAAAAAGGCTAGGTGGAGAATGGTAAAACAAAGGTTGGGCCGTGCTGGAGGAGTTTTATTCAAAGCGAACTGTCAAGGGGTTCCCATTATAACCCAACCGCGTAAGGAACGCAAAATCCGGGAACATAACACTGATATGACGGAAACTAGGGCGGCAAGAGTGGAACAAAACACTAGGCATAAGGCCGAGCCTTCCACCCTTTACCAAGTATATAGATGCATTAATTAAATAAGATATAATGTGATATCCCAACAAGTAAACATGTTCCAACAAGGAACAACATCTCCATGGTCCAACAAGAAACAAACTTCGATCTTCACCTGCAACTAACAACGCTATAAGAGGGGCTGAGCAAAGCGGTAACATAGCCAAACAACGGTTTGCTAGGACATGGTGGGTTAGAGGTTTGGCATGGCAATTTGGGAGGCTTGAAAGCAAGTGGTAGGCATCGTAGCATTGGCATAGCAAAAGAGCGAGCATCTAGCAAAGCAAAGATAGTAGTGATTTCGAGGGTATGATCATCTTGCCTGAGATCTCGCAAGGAAGAAGAACGAGTCCATGAAGAAGACAAACGGACGTAGTCGAATGGTTCCTCACAAACACGACGTTATCGGAACCAACCCGAAGAAGCAACACCGGAAAGAAGCAAACAACATAGTAAACAACCACCACATAAGCATGGCATGATGCACAATCAAGTATGATACATGTCCGGTTTAATGAAGCATGGCATGGCAAAATGCACAAGCAAATTCTACAAATTAAGTGGAGCTCAATATGCAACGAGTTGCGTATTGACGGAACACCACATGACTTATTTAGTTCTCTCTCGTTAGGTACTCAACAATATTAAATGTTGTTTAAACATGGCAAGAGGTGAAGCATAACAAAACTATACCATCTAAAAATTTAAATGAGGACGGATATAACCAACAACAAATCCGGTAAATCCCCATATGCATTTATCAATTTGGTGCAACAACAATTTTAAACATAAAGTTGTTAACATGATGCGGATGGCATGTTCAAGTTTATGCAATTTTATTAAAAGTTGACAAGAGCATTAAGAAGCATTTGTTATCGTGGCGGAAACAAAAGGGGTGCCACAGCAACGATAACGAAACGGTGCCACGGCAACGTTCCGGTTCCCGGTAACTCGATTGAGATACCGATGCAAAGGAGAAGTGTGCGGATGCGGGTCATGCGATAAACGGTGGGGTGCTCCCGGTTACCGGATTCCCATGGGTTAGCGGCAAACGAAGAGGACCGAGCAAGTGACAACTCGGACACGGTGCAGACAACGGGTAAATCTCAAACATCGCAAGCATTCGTTCACGAACGTCGTCTCGGGGTTATACCTTCGGAGCGTGCAAAGGGGACGGCTCTCATTCGTAGAGGGAAGTAGGCGTTCTCACGATGGCGGTAGTGGAAGTAGTTGTTCTCGCTTCGTAGATGTTCACACTTCGTAGGTGTTCGGGGTTAACAAGGAACTTGACGTCCAAGGGATCTTCGAGGGTCGACGGTAGTGGTACACGTTTGGCGTTTCATAGTCGTTCGAGTCATCGGTAGAGAAACTTGGTGGTCCATGTAGTCGAACTTGGCGCATCCGAGGGGTACTTGGTGAAATCACGCAGTCATACATGGGTCGTAGAGGTACTTGGCGTCCCTGAGTCGAGGGTAGTTGTTCCCTTGATGTTGTAGTCGTGCATGGTAATGAGCGTCGGGGTACTTGATGGTCTCGAACTCCAAAGTGGTACAAGGAGAGATGCACGGTCGTGGTCATCTTCGGACCTGGGACTCCATGGCGGCGCCGTGGTGGTCTTGCAGCAATAGCAGCAGCAAGGCGTCCGAGAGGAGATGGTCGCGACAGAGGACGAAGCAGAGGAGCAGCAGTGCGAGGTCGGGCTTGCGGGAGGTGGAGCGACGGGAACAGCGGCATGGTGACCTTGGCGCTCCTGCAGCAGTTCACATGAAGGCAGAACAACGGGGAGGCATGGGTGAGGAGGTGGACGAGGACCGCATGGTGATGGGGCGGCAGCCGACAGCGGCACCTATGGCCGGCGTACTTGGAGCAGAGGAAGGGGTCCGGCGAGTCCCGAGGGTGCAGGCGGGACTTGGCGGCGAGGCTTCGGCATCAGGGAGGCGCAGGCGCTGGTCGTGGTCGCCGTCAACGACCGGACATGGCGGCGGGGCTTGCCGTGGCGCACTGGTGGCCGGGGCCAGTCGGCAAGAGGCGGAGCGTCGACGTGGTGCTGGAGCTTGACGGCGGAGGGAGGTGGGTGGCGCCCTGGCTTTGGTCACCGCCGAGTGGTGAGGTCGAGGGATGGGGATCGGGCTACGGGTCTCCTCCTCTGGTGCGATGCGAGGAGAGCGAGAGGAGGGAGAGATGGAAGATGGCGATCGAGGAGATGGGTCTGGCGGCGGAGGGACAGGGATTCGTGAGAGATCGGGCTAGGGGATCGAGTGGGAGGCCTCACCTGGCGTTAGGGTTAGGATTAGATGGGCCTGGAGGTCGGCCCAGTGGGGAGGGCGCCGGCTGGGCCTTAGAAGGCTGCGGGCCTGCTAGTTTACTCTCCCTCTCTCTCTCTCTTTCTCTAAAATCTCCTTTTCCATTGAAAAACAAAACAGAAAAAGAGAAAGAAAAGAAAGAGAAGTTAGGGATGGAATCTGGGCATGGGGATAATTTTCCTAGACTCATAAAAATAAGCATGACCACAGAAAAATAGAAGTGGCAAGATTGCAGGAATTAAATTCAAATTCATTTGAATATAATTCAAATGGTTTTGAATTGGGACTAGGTTTGGTGTGGCCAAAAATGTTCAGGTTTATGGTGGAGCTTGGAAAAAGAACAAAAGAATTATCGACAAAGTTTGAGAGTCGAAAATCGGAAGAAGGAAAGGTCAAAGATTTATCATGCAAGTGGGTTGCGGATAATTCCAAACTAATGGAATATTTATAGTAGGTCCCTAAATACTGGGATGATATGTTATAAAGAGAACTCACCATGTGAATTCCCTCGGTTTAAATGGATCGAAGATCCATACGGTTTATTTAGTTGAGTTGCAAAAGATTTATGAGATGATGGCATGATGACATGATGCAATGCACATGATGCAACGAACCAAACAAAACACACGATGAAACCCGGAAACTCTGGAAGGTAACTGAAGCTCCGGTCTTGGGGCGTTACAACACTCCACCACTACGAGAGGATATCGTCCCGAGATCTAGAATGGCACCGGAGGGAAAACGGAAGAGAAAGAGAAGAGGTAAAACTAAGTTGCTTCTTTGACAAACGAGTGAAACCAAAGAACCTTGAGAGGTTGAACAAATTCGAGAAAAGAATACAACGAAGGTGAACAAAGTCGAAAACACTCCATTAGAAAAGAGGAACAAGGAAGAACAAATTCGAACAGCACTCCGGTTAAGAAGGGATGCAAGACTTGATAAGATGAAAAGAACTTGATCTTGACAAGAACAAAAAGAAAAAAAATAGAAGAGAGCCACATCAAAATGCCTCCGGAAGAAAAGAGAGAATGGAAAGGAGTGAACGAAGTAGAAAACAATATCTTGGTAGAGCACGCTTACAACAAAGGCTAGAACGGAGTTGTTGGAAAACCAACAACTAAAAGAATAAGCTTGATATGGTCTTATGGAATACATCTCAAATTATGAGGTGACAACCTGCCACTCACGGAAAAAGAATTGGATTGATATGAACAAATGGCGAGAAAGTATATCGCACCAGAAAGGATATATGAAGAACTTGGATCATTTATAAGCACCATAATAGCAACAAACCTTAGAGAAGGCTTTAGGTGAAATATAACCCAAGATAATAGCAATGAAGAGATTGATGGATTTAAAATATCTCGTTCATGATAACATGTGAATCATGAAACATGAATTCGAATTATCAAGAATGACATAATACCACCTCCAACGATACGGGAGAAAAATTGCACTCTGGATTACAATATGAAGAAAGCTTGAGCTTCTTGGAAAAGAATCTCAATGAACACTTCGAGAATGAATTAAATCATAGATGAACCATCATGTAGAACCTTCATGAGAACTCCGGAAAAAGAGAAGATGCACAATTGAAATCAGGAATTTGATGAGCCTCCGGAATAGGTAATTGAGTTCAGTCGATGAAACAAGAATAAGAATTGCATTATGCTTATCCTTCACCAATTAAATTGATGACAATCAACGGATTTGGCATACTACTTATTCTCGTTGAAAAGATTAAGATAGCTATAGCGCAAACTTGAAGAGGCCTTCGATGATCCACCGGTAGGATTTGAAAGAACGGAAGTATGATAACGTAAGAAGAGGAATCTTGAACAAACCATCGTAAGAATAGAAAATGAACGAAGAAAAGATAAAGAAACACCGGGTAAGAATTAGCAAATGAATGAAGAAGCTTGAGAGAATTTAGATACAAGAGAGCAAAGAGATCACGAGCTGATTGAAGATCACTAGAACGAAGGACCGGTAAGATTTTTGGAGAACCATAGCTGAAAGCTGAGAATGAATAAATTCTGAGATGATGGGCTCCGGATGAGCAAACTGAAAAGAATCTTGAATTGCTCCAGACAGGTGAAAAGAATTCTCACGAACAAACAATTATGGGAGGATGGCAACAAGCTAGAATCACGAATCTTGAAGAGAATGGAGCAAGATTAAAGAGAAACTCTTCTTCGGTCTTCAAAATCCGAGAATGACGACGAGAAACACCACCAAGAATTTATTTAGTCACTCCGGAAGAATCAAAATGAAGAGGTTAAACCAACGATGAAAATAATTTGGAAGATATTGGAGAAGACATTTGACTGATGATAATTCATTCTTACGTCAAACTTTGACAAGAATTTAGGATAACTCCGGGAAATAAGAAGAGTCAGGTAAGATTCTGGAAAAAGACCTGTGGGTTAGGGACCACTCAAAAGATACACCGTTGAAATGATTTAAGAGAGAAATCACCGGTTGAATTAAATGGCTTGAATGAGATAAACAACCTCGAAATAGGTTGAACGGATCTTGAATGACAAGACGAGCCTTCTGAGATATCTTGAGCACTCCGGAACAAATGAATAGCAAGAAATGAATGGTTATGAGGTGCACCGGCATGAGAAAAGCATTTGAAATACAGAAAAGAATATGATCAACACCGAAAGCTTGAATTGGATCCACCGGAAAAGGAAAGAATGGAGAGGATGAACTAGAAACTTCGTTAGTATCTTCATGAGAATCACCAGATAAGAATATTGATAGAAAAGAATGGAGAGACCTCACAGCAATAATATGGATACTCGATTAAGAGATCTGAATCCTTTGAGAAAAGCAAAAGGGAGGGAGGGTGGGAAAAAACAAAGACAATTTGGAATGGGTGAAATGAACACCGTTGAGAAAGCTGAGATTGGATCTTGCGGATGTTGAAATGTTCGGATCCACTTGAAGAGAAACACACCGGTGAAAAAGGATTGATAAGACAATCTTGATGATCAAGAAGGATTGGTATCCACATAGGAGTATGAGAACACCATTTGGGGAAGGTATGGAATCGACATTTGACATCGAAGCAACTCGAATACCACAACTCAAAAACAAAAACAAAGGATTGGCTTGCAGAATAAGCTAGAACAAACGTATGATAGAGATTTCGTCCGAAGTTTTTGTGGCGGGGCCTACACAGGCTCGATCGTATAGCACCATCATGTACAAGGCAGTGCACATGACATACGAAGCGTCCCCGAGTCGGCATAGTCAAGGACTCTTTAAGACACAACGAGACCACTGTAAAATCGACCGTGAATAGGCGGACCACTAGACGTCGAACCCCAATTTCATATCATACATCTGTCGGAAAGATATCCTAAGAGCTACTTGAATTCCCACCTATGAAACTCCCGAAACTTTCCGGTTATGCAATCAGGTGTTGGGGATACAGGGGAAGCATAATATCTCACCCAAACTAGCAAATCCTACATCCAGCTGTATCCATCCTTCAACACATAACCAAGAAACCTTTGGAAATCATCTACCTCAACCTTCGAAAAGCATCCATTATACGAGTTATGGCGATACTCCCGAACTCCCGCCCCAGTACTGGGTGGCGTCAAGGTTATCTCACCAACGAACTGCATAAAAGAGATTTTCGATGTCGGCATACTAAACTCAGGTATTCTAGAACTGCAACGATAAAATTATGACGACAACACCTCAGAGCTAAACTCCCCGGGACACTTCCACAAAACCCCTGACAGGAGGCACCAAGACAATGTTCTCGTCACAAAACCATCGGAACGATTCCAAGATACCCGCGTGATCCTAAATTTTTTTTAGTGAAATTTGAGAAGAGAAGAGTCAAAACTCTACGTCGGGATGCCTTACCAGAGCGATGAGGAGACTAGGAAGTAAAAAGAATTCCTAAACTCTCCAATATATAATTCCTAAATGACTCAAAACATTTTTATAGACACAACTCGGCCGCTAAAAAGATCAAGCAATGGGGGCTCCTAAGGTCGGGGAAGGCTCTGATTACCAACTTGTAACGCCCTCGATGCGGCTATATCTCCCACGTGTCGAAGCACGACTTAGAGGCATAACCGCATTGAAAGCAATGTCGCAAGTGAGGTAATCTTCACACAACCCAAGTAATACAATATGGGAAAAAGATACATAGTTGGCTTACAATCGCCACTTCACACAAATACATAAATAAAGCATTACATCAACCAGTTACAAACAAGGCCCGACTATGGAGCCAAAATAACAGAAGAACCCCAAATACGACAAGGTCCCCGATCGACCCCAACTGGGCTCCACTACTGATCGACTAGAACGGAACAACACAAAGGACAAGATCTTCATCGAGCTCCTCCTTGAGCTTGGTTGCGTCACCTGCACGGACTCTTCGGCACCTGCAAGCTGGTTTTGGAAGTATCTGTGAGCCACAGGGACTCAGCAATCTCGCACCCACGCGATCAAGACTATTTAAGCTTATGAGTAAGGTAAAAGGTATGAGGTGGAGCTGCAGCAAGCGACTAGCATATATGGTGGCTAACATACGCAAATGAGAGCGAGAAGAGAAGGCAAAGCACGGCCGATACAAGTATGATCAAGAAGTGATCCTAAAACAACCTATGTCAAGCATAACTCCAACACCGTGTTCACTTCCCGAACTCCGCCGGAAAGAGACCATCACGGTAACACACGCGGTTGATTCATTTTAATTAAGGTCAAGTTTAGGTTTTCTACAACCGGACATTAACAAATTCCCATCTGCCCATAACCGCGGGCACGGCTTTCGAAAGTTCAAATCCCTGCAGGGGTGTCCCAACTTAGCCCATCACAAGCTCTCACGGTCAACGAAGGAATAGACCTCCTCCCGAGACATTCCGATCAGACTCGGTATCTCGGTACAACAAGACATCCTCGACAATGGTAAAACAAGTCCAGCAAGACCACCCGATGCGCCGACATCCCGATAGGAGCTGCACATATCTCGTTCTCAGGGCAACACCAGATAAGCAATCCGTACAACTAAAATCAGCCCTCGAGTTTCCCCGAGGTGGCGCTGCAAGGGGCTCTAGTTTGGACCAACACTTAGACAAGCACTGGCCCGGGGGGTTTAAAATAAGATGACCCTTGGGATGCGCGACTCCCAAGGGAAAAATGCTAGGTGGCGAATGGTAAAACCAAGGTTGGGCCTTGCTGGAGGAGTTTTATTCAAAGAGAACTGTCAAGGGATTCCCATTATAACCCAACCGCGTAAGGAACGCAAAATCCGGGAACATAACACTGATATGACGGAAACTAGGGCGGCAAGAGTGGAACAAAACACTAGGCATAAGGCCGAGCCTTCCACCCTTTACCAAGTATATAGATGCATTAATTAAATAAGATATAATGTGATATCCCAACAGGTAAACATGTTCCAACAAGGAACAACATCTCCATGGTCCAACAAGAAACACACTTCGATCTTCACCTGCAACTAACAACGCTATAAGAGGGGCTGAGCAAAGCGGTAACATAGCCAAACAACGGCTTGCTAGGACATGGTGGGTTAGAGGTTTGGCATGGCAATTTGGGAGGCTTGAAAGCAAGTGGTAGGCATCGTAGCATTGGCATAGCAAAAGAGCGAGCATCTAGCAAAGCAAAGATAGTAGTGATTTCGAGGGTATGATCATTTTTCCTGAGATCCCGCAAGGAAGAAGAACGAGTCCATGAAGAAGATAAACGGACGTAGTCGAACGGGTCCTCACAAACACGACGTTGTCGGAACCAACCCGAAGAAGCAACACCAGAAAGAAGCAAACAACATTGTAAACAACCACCACATAAGCATGGCATGATGCACAATCAAGTATGATGCATATCCGATTTAATGAAGCATGGCATGGAAAAATGCACAAGCAAATTCTACAAATTAAGTGGAGCTCAATATGCAACGAGTTGCATATTGACGGAACACCACATGACTTATTTAGTTCTCTCTCGTTATGTACTCAACAATATTAAATGTTGTTTAAACATGGCAAGAGGTGAAGCATAAAAAAACTATACCATCTAACAATTTAAATGAGGCCGGATATAACCAACAACAAATATGGTAAATCCCCATATGCATTTATCAATTTGGTGCAACAACAATTTTAAACATAAAGTTGTTAACATGATGCGGATGGCATGTTCAAGTTTATGCAATTTTATTAAAAGTTGACAAGAGCATTAAGAAGCATTTGTCATCGTGGCGGAAACAAAAGGGGTGCCACAGCAACGATAACGAAACGGTGCCACGGCAACGTTCCGGTTCCCGGTAACTCGATTGAGATACCGATGCAAAGGAGAAGTGTGCGGATGCGGGTCATGCGATAAACGGTGGGGTGCTCCCGGTTACCGGATTCACACAGGTTAGTGGCAAACGAAGAGGACCGAGCAAGTGACAACTCGGACACGGTGCAGACAACGGCTGCATCTCAAACATCGCAAGCATTCGTTCACGGACGTCATCTCGGGGTTATACCTTCGGAGCGTGCAAAGGGGACGGCTCTCATTCGTAGAGGGAAGTAGGCGTTCTCGCGACGGCGGTAGTGGAAGTAGTCGTTCTCGCTTCGTAGATGTTCACACTTCGTAGGTGTTCGGGGTTAACAAGGAAGTTGACATCCAAGGGATCTTCGAGGGTCGACGGTAGTGGTACACGTTTGGCGTTTCATAGTCGTTCGAGTCATCGGTAGAGAAACTTGGTGGTCCATGTAGTCGAACTTGGCGCATCCGAGGGGTACTTGGTGAAATCACGCAGTCATACATGGGTCGTAGAGGTACTTGGCGTCCCTGAGTCGAGGGTAGTAGTTCCCTTGATGTTGTAGTCGTGCATGGTGATGAGTGTCGGGGTACTTGATGGTCTCGAACTCCAAAGTGGTACAAGGAGAGATGCACGGTCGTGGTCATCTTCGGACCTGGGACTCCATGGCGGCGCCGTGGTGGTCTTGCAGCAACAGCAGCAGCAAGGCGTCCGGGAGGAGATGGTCGCGGCAGAGGATGAAGCAGAGGAGCAGCAGTGCGAGGTCGGGCTTGTGGGAGGTGGAGCGACGGGAACAACGGCATGGTGACGTTGGCGCTCCTGCAGCAGTTCACGTGAAGGCAGAACGACGGGGAGGCATGGGCGAGGAGGTGGACGAGGACCGCATGGTGATGGGGCGGCAGCCGGCAGCGGCACCTGTGGCCGGCGGACTTGGAGCAGAGGAAGGGGTTCGGCGAGTCCCGAGGGCGCAGGCGGGACTTGGCGGTGAGGCTTCGGCATCAGGGAGGCGCAGGCGCTGGTCGTGGTCGCCGTCAGCTACCGGACATGGCGGCGGGGCTTGCCGTGGCGCACTGGTGGCCGGGGCCAGTCGGCAAGAGGCGGAGCGTCGACGTGGTGCTAGAGCTTGACGGCGGAGGGAGGTGGGTGGCTCCCTGGCTTTGGTCGCCGCCGAGTGGTGAGGTCGAGGGATGGGGATCGGGTTGCGGGTCTCCTCCTCTGGTGCGATGCGAGGAGAGCGAGACGAGGGAGAGATGGAAGATGGGGATCAAGGAGATGGGTCTGGCGGCGGAGGGAGAGGGATTCGTGAGAGATCGGGCCAGGGGATCGAGTGGGAGGCCTCACCTGGCGTTAGGGTTAGGATTAGATGGGCCTGGAGGTCGGCCCAGTGGGGAGGGCGCTGGGTGGGCTTTAGAAGGCTGCGGGCCTGCTAGTTTACTCTCCCTCTCACTCTTTCTCTAAAATCTCTTTTTCCATTTAAAAAAACAGAAAAAGAGAAAGAAAAGAAAGAGAAGTTAGGGATGGAATCTAGGCATGGGGATAATTTTCCTGGACTCATAAAAATAAGCATGACCACAGAAAAATATAAGTGGCAAGATTGTAGGATTAAATTCAAATTCATTTGAATATAATTCAAATGGTTTTGAATTGGGACTAGGTTTGGTGTGGCCAAAAATGTTCAGGTTTATGGTGGATCTTGGAAAAAGAACAAAAGAATTATCGACAAAGTTTGAGAGTCGGAAATCGGAAGAAGGAAAGGTCAAAGATTTATCATGCAAGTGGGTTGCGGATAATTCCAAACTAATGGAATATTTATAGTAGGTCCCTAAATACTGGGATGATATGTTATAAAGAGAACTCACCATGTGAATCCCCTCGGTTTAAATGGATCGAAGATCCATACGGTTTATTTAGTTGAGTTGCAAAAAGATTTATGAGATGATGGCATGATGACATGATGCAATGCACATGATGCAACGAACCAAACAAAACACATGACGAAACCAGAAAACCCTGGAAGGTAACTGAAGCTCCGGTCTTGGGGCGTTACACCATATTATTTGGCTCATTCCGATAAATGGTTTAGAAATGCGATCGAAAATATGATTCATATTTTTTGTATGAAGAAAAAAACCATTTTCAAAACTGCTCTTAAACCTCTTAGGTTTTGCAGAAAATTTAACTTGATTCATGCTACTCGTGTCCATAGCTTTCCAACGGTATATCGCAAGCCCCATTTGGGCAATGTTTGTGGAGGTTTAACCTAGCAATGGGGGGAGTTCAACTACTGCTGCTGGGACAAAAAGAAAGGAGAAGTTCAATTTCTAAAGATTAAGGAAAAAACCAGGAAGTCCATATTAAAAAGATGGAGAAGTTCGATTATTATAGAAAACTCAGATTTTTCTCGTTGTTAAAGAATGGAAACAAGAAGTTCAAAAACAAAATAACAAGAAGTTCAACTTTTAAAACTAGAGCGCTTCAAAATTTCATAAAATAAAATTAGGAAATAAAACCAGGAAGTCCATATTGATGCAGAAGTTCGATGATTATAGATAACTTAGATTTTTCCTCGTTATTAAAGAATGGAAACAAGAAGTTCAAAAATAAAATAACAAGAAGTTCAACTTTTAAATATAGAACTTCAATATTCATAAAAAATGATTAAGAAAATCAGAATAAAAATTCATAAAAAACTCAGATATATTCACGTAACCGAGAGAAGTTCAGATTGATAACTGCCAGAAGTTCACGTACTACACGATGTCATTTTGTTTTTTAAAAAAGAATAAAAAAGCAAAGGCTAAAAGTTTTGTTGTTATAAGTTCAAGTCCTTTGTCGGAGAAAGTTAAAAAAATTATTGTAAGAGAGGTTTGTACAAAAGAAATATCATTTGTGTAACACTGACGAATGGATGAGAAAATTACAAACGAAAATACATCATAGAAGTTCAACGTGAAAACAGCAGGAAGTTCAACTACTACAGAAAATGAATTTCAAATGAAAAACTTTTAAAATCGCCGCGAGTATGAAAAAACGATTAACACAGGAAAGTTGCGTGTTTACGACAGCTTTCCACCGGTATATCACTTGCTCAATTCCGGTGAGTGGATGAAGAGCTACGAGTAGTGGATGGAGAGCTATGAGCAAAAAAATCACGTGAAAAACAGAGTGAAGTTCAGGTACACACGCTGAGAAGTTCAGGTTCTTCACGCGGTGCATTTTCGAAGAATCTGTTTCACGATAAAGGCAGAACGAATGATCTCACCGTTATCAAAATTACAGGAAAACAGCTAGGAATCAGAGAAAACCATAAAATGGAGAAGTTTCGCATTTTCCGTAGCTTTTCAGTGGTATATTATTTGCCTAATTCCGATAAAGTTTGTAGAAATTACGGGGAAAATACGTTTTTAGCCATTTTCAAAATTGAGTTAAAACCGTAAGAAATTGGGAGAAACAATATATACAAAAAAGTTTCGCATTTGTTCAAGCTTTCCAACGCCATATCATTTGCTGCATTCGGACGTACGGTTCAAAAATTAGCTCGAAAATACGAACTCGGTGGAACTTGTATCATTTTCTAAATTACTTTTAAACCATTCAAAATTAGAAAAAACTTTTAACATGAAAAAGTAGCGCATTTTCATAAGCTTTCGAACGCCATATTATTTCCCTCAATTAGATTAGCCGTTTATAAATGCCATCAAAAATACGAACTCGGGTGTTCCGTTTGCGAAATTCTACGATTCTCCGAATTACTCTTTATCCATAAGGAATTATAGAAAACTTTCAAAATGTCGAAGGAGCAGTTTTGCAGCAGCTTCCCAACGCCATATTATTTGCCTCATTTCGATAAAAAGTTTTAAAATGCGATCGAAAATACGATTCACATTTTTTATATGAAGAAAAAACGGTTTTCAAAACTGCTCTTAAACCGCTTACATTTTGCCAAAAATTTAACTTGGGTCATGATACTGATGTCCATAGCTTTCCAGCGATATATCGCAAGCCCCGTTTGGGCGATGTTGGCGGATGTTCAACCTAGCACTGGGAGAAGTTCAGGTGGAACCACTCAGGCAGTAAAATTGCAAAAAACGCAATTTCATCATGAGTCGAGAGCAAAATCCGCCAACGAGCGAGATTCCTATTTAAAACCGGTATTTAGTTGCTAAAAACTGTTCCTAGATTACACTAACATCATATAGAACATGACTAAAAAGACTAATTCGTGGGGAAAGCCATGGTTGCGAAGATAGTCCGAAGGTCGGGTTCGTACAGAGGGAAGTCCAGGTGCGTTACTCTGGCAATTCAGGTTGTGATCAGAATATTATTCTGATCCCGTGATCAAAATAGTGTCACGCTATTCGTCACCCTGGGTGAGGAATAGTTATTCTTCACCCCCCTCTATTTTACCATCAATGCATCGTAATTTTACGTTCCGTAAGTTTTGTCTTATTTCCGACAGAAAATTGGGATCATAAGAAAATATATAATCATCGTAAAAAATATTTTATGTTATGTAAAATTACAAACGTAAAAACATAGTTTAAAATACACATAAACTGCAAATTTTCTTGTCTTATGACCTATATTTTTATTTTTTTATGTCAAAATTTTACGTAGTGAATCAATAGGAATGTAACTATTTGAATTTGAAACGTAATTCAATTATGAAATGATCGTAAGATTACCTCGGGTGAAGAATAACTTATTCTGCACCCTGGGTGATGAATAGTAACACTATATATATATATATATATATATATATATATATATATATATATATATATTCAATTTCTCCTACTTATTGCCTTGGTGCCTTCGGAGCACGATGACAAGTGGTTCATGGGGGCGGTAGCGGGTAATAGTATACTTCTTTGGGATCTATGACTTGATCAAGCAAAAATCCCGCTATTTCCTCTTGAAGTGCTAGTATGCACTCCGTTTCTAGGAGATTCTCCCGCACCTCTTTGAACTGTTAGAAGGAGATCAATATGCATGTGTATTAGTTGTGTGACTAGATATCGATAACGATGTAAATAGTGTTCTGGCAAACGTACCCATTCCTGTCTATCAGATTTGCTCCTTTCGAACGCCATCATGCGAATGTTCTCGCAAACGTAATATGCACACAGATCAGTCCCCGGAGCCTGCTTCAGGGCCTTTACGAGAATGGAATTTAATCAGATAATAATTAATCAAGCATGATAATTAATTAATGGTATTGAAACAAGAATTAAAGAGATGGTAAGCTAGCTAGTAATACTTAATTACTTACCTTGGGTCGAAACCAAAACAGCTTTTGTCGCCATTTGCCTGGAGTCACCTTGATGAACTTTGCCCAAGCCTTGCCCGCCAGCAAAGAAAATGAATAAAGGGGTTATTAAATAGTTGATATCAGGAAATGATAAACTAATTAAATAGGTTGAGATATAGTTAATAATGATTGAAATTACCTGCCGACTATCCTCTTCACGATGGTGAAGTCACTTTCTTCCTTAAGTAGTGAGTCCAGTACTTCAACTGTTCCTTTATCAACTTTAATGACTAACAAGATCCAGTGGTAACTGCATGCGCACACGTTTGCATGTCTTAATTAAGCGGGCATGTGCACAACACTAATCAACTAGCCTAAACCATATACACTTAATTATTAACATCTAGCTAGCTAGTAAGCAAAAACATAATTTGTAGTACAAGACAGTGTGACTCATAGGAAGTTGTAAGGAAGTAGTGTATCTTTGCTATTGAGGTGCTTGAAGAACTCTAGCATGCTTTCCTCTAAACTTGCTCGACAACTTGGAATTTTCCATGTGTATTCATTAACGATATTTGGGTCAATGAACCCAATGCCACAGCGTCCAGATTTTTTCATTTCATACATCTTCATCCTGCATAATACCACATAAAATAATATATGAGGATAATTACAGGTAATGATTGATCAAAATGATCACTACAACTAGCTTGAGACTTAAATTACAGAAAGAAATCACTTACAGACAATAGCAACTGACGAGAGATTTGTCGAGTGCGTATAACTGAAATAGTTCTGAATACTCAACAGACAGAGCTTTCTCATGGAAGTAATGCTCCTCCTTGACATTCATCATGAGGGACTCTCGATTGGAAATCTTGGTAATGTTCATGTACCACTAATGGAATTCATACATTCTCGTTCGGAGGTTCTTGACCTCCTCGGGCTTGACCAATGGTTGGCCCTAGACATATTTCCGTTTTATTTTCTCCTCTCTAAGAGGAGACATGGGCTCGATCTCAAGGAGTTGCCCAACACTGATATCGAGAATTTTAGCCTGCTTTGTATGCTCCTTGGTTATTACCAGATTGTTCAGCTGGGGAACGGTTTGCCCACAATAATATAGGGCGCGCGTACTCTCATGTGTTGTTGGCACAACAAGCGGGGGGGGGGGGTCGATTGCGCCGCCTGTTCTCCCAGCTGGGCAACGGTTTTTCCGCATTTTTTGCCAGCTGCTTGTTGGCTCGAGCTTGATCTCGCTTCCTTCTGTAGTCGTGCTCGATATGCCTTCCTGATTTGGCACTCATAGTCCGAGTCAACAGGCTTGGGAGCTGGTGGTCTAGCCATATGAATGAAGTGGTCAATCTTTTCCTCACGCACTTTCTCCCTTGGCGGCGGTGCCGGTTTCGGTCCAAAATGGGCGTCCACTTGGGCCTTAACTATGGCTTTGTTTTGCCCCTCGGTCATGTCGTAAGGCCTCTGATGAAGAGGATCGAGGCTTGGACCATATTTATATCGCTTGCCTTCGCATGTACCTCTTGTACTACCTCGACTCGTACCGCTATGCACCATAGCTGCGGCATGTGTCTTCTGCGATTGCTGAGGCGGCGGAGACTGCTGACGTGGTTGAGTTGGAGCAGGAGTCTGCTCATGCATTGGTGGACTTGGAGGAGCGGGAGTCTGCTGACACGGTGGCGGACTTCGAGGAGGAGTCGGCTCACGTGTTCGTGGACTTGAAGGAGCGGAAGTCCGCTGACACGGTGGCGGACTTCGAGGAGGAGTCGGCTCTCGCGTTCGTAGACTTGGAGGAGCGGGAGTCTGCTGACTCGGTGGCGGACTTCGAGGAGGAGTCGGCTCACGCGGTGTCGGTGGCCTTCGAAAGATGATGCAATCTTTTCTCCATAGGATGATACGATGTATGGCCTCTCCCAGTGTGTGCTCGTCGTCACCCCCAGGAATGTCAAGCTCTAGCCCCGAATATTGGTCCACTACCTCATCAACCAAGACACGAGCATAGCCCACTGGAATCGGGGTGCAATGGAAGGTTGCTTCAGGGGTATTTCTAAAAGCAATGACGTCTGCCACCTTCATGGATATGTTCTTCATTTTGAAGTGTAGCTCACAGTTAGTGTTCTCTATGATGTCATCCACAGGGTATGTATCCAGCAGTGCGTCTCCCGGTGCGGAACCAACGCCGCTTCTCGGAATGGATGGGATGATGCTATCCAATGCTGGATCATCCGCTTTGTGTTGTCGCTGCTGAGACCCCCTTTCCTGGCTAAGTGAGTCGATCTTCTGCTGCTGCCGCTGCCGCTGGAATTTGAGTGCCAAGTCCGCGTGCCTTGCTTCTAGGCCTTGAAGGTGTTCTGCTTCCTGCTTCCTCTGCTCCTCCTCCAGCTTCCTCCTCTTCTCCTCCTCCATATTCTTTCTTGCACGGCACCTGTAGTCATCGTTCCATTCCGAAAAGCCCTCATACCAGGGAATAACGCCCTTGCCTCGTGTTCTTCCTGGGTGTTCAGGATTTCCCAGGGCGCGCGTAAGCTCATCGTTCTCTCTGTTGGGCGTGAACACTCCCTTTCGAGCATCTTCTATTGCGTAAAGTAACTTTTGTTCAACTCCTTTTAGACTTGCCTTCTTCAAAACCATGCCTGTCTCCGGGTCCAACGCCCCCCCATGCGCATAGAACTAAGTTCTGCACCTGGGGGCCAGCTCCTAGTAACCGGAGTGACCCCTGCATCCTCCATCTCTTGCTTAGACTTATCCCACTTAGGCATTGCCACCGCGTAGCCACCTGGCCCCAGCCTATGGAACTGCGTCATTTTTGCGACATTGGCCTTGTTTTTTCTCGACCATTCCTTAGATAATTCTGATTCCTTGAATTTCACGAAAGCGGGCCAGTGTTCTCTTTACTTCTCTAGTGTTCTCGTGAACTCAGGAGTCTTCCTTTCTGCAGCTAAGTAGTTGTCCCATACAATTTTCTTGTGTTGAATGCAATTGCCATCTTCTTAAGAGCAGCGTCCTTGACTTTCTGCACATCTGCATCAGTGAAATAATCTGGTAGGGTGAAATGTTCCATCAGAGATTCCCAAAGCTTTTCTTTTGCTCTGTCGTCGACCCAAGTAACATCTAGACGTTTAGTTTTTGGCTCTTTCCATTCTTGAATGGAGATCGGGAGTTGGTCCTTCACAAGAACTTTGCACTGATGAACGAACTTGTTCGGAATGTTCTTAGGCGTGAGGGATTCGCCACTAGCTTTGATGGAATCAATGTTGTACTTTACACCCTCCTTCAACTTTTTGCCCGGGCCTCGCTTTGTCCTGTTGTCTGTAGAATCAAATTTGCTCGATCTAGAGGGCTGAAAGAAGAAAGATCGATTCGTTAATATATCTTCGAATCAAAAAAAATGTGATGATCACCAGATGCCTGCTTATATAAATATACCTCACTGGTAGTCTTTGTTATTTGAAGATCAACATTGTCCGCATCATCATAATCATAATCATAGTTCATGACTTCATCAGCTCGGTCGTCCTAATCGAATATCTTATCATCACCCTCCCGAGTATTGTTCAGATATTGGGAGCCGTCATCTGCTTCATTCAGATCATCTGGCTGCATATGATCTCGTACGATCTCGAACAGGGCCTCTTCTCCCTCTCTGCCGGTATTGTCCGCCATAGCTTTTATTTAACTAATCCATAAGAAATATAAAACAATTTAGTATTCAAATTACAATGCATGGATGCAATCAATAAGGAAAAACTGAATCACATAGTACATAATATGCATCGTCTCGAATAATATATAATCTCGAATACATCGTCTCGAATAATATATAATCTCGAATACATCGTCTCATATAATATATAATCTCGAATGCATCGTCTCGAATAATATATAATCTCGAATACATCATCTCAAATAATCACTGGCTAGGTAGCTAATAAAGATTGAATACTACAAAAGAATCTAGGCCACTCGCGGTTCCTGGGGCGCGGGCGGTGGACACCCAAAAAGAAGGAACTATCACAGGATCATATCTCCGGTCATCTCCCCAAAGAAACTGCCAGGTGTTGGAGAACCTGACGTCCATAGCAGCCATATAGTGACGGACATGCTCGTCCTCCTCCCTGACACGATGATGCACTACCTCCAACGGGGCCGGCTCCCTCTGCACCAAATGTGGCCCACGCGAACGCCACCAAAGGAGATCAGGGTCGACGACGGGACCCGAGGCCAGGTTCCTCACCAAGCGGCGCGCCCCTGAAGGTAGCACCTCCCAGTGCCAGCCCGACGGAGCCCAGTCCCGGACATGGGTCAGCCAGACGTCGTCGCGAACAGGTCGATGGCGAGGATGCGGGCCAGGCATCGTCGAGAACAAATACTATATGCCCACAAAAAGTAACATTTTTTAAATGATTGGATTGTGATAACTAAAATTCTGTATGCAAATTCTAAATTTTCTATAACTAAAATTATAAGAAACTAAAAAAACATCGATCATCGTCTAACAATTTGACATTAATCTAATTCATCTAGCTAAAACTAATTCTAAAATTTCTATATAACTAACATTTCTATATAACTAACATTTCTAATATTTCTATAACGAAAAAACAGAAAAAATTCTAACATTTCTATAGATATTTCTATAACTAAAAAATTGAAAATTTCTATAACTAAAATTTACAACTAAAAAACTAAAAAAAACAATGTGTGTGTGTGTGGACATGCATGGTGGCCGGGGCAGGAGCTCACCGGCGAGGCGAGGCGACGGGGGGCGACGGGGCGGGGCACGGCGACGGGGATGACGGCGGAGCTTGGGATGGGGACGACGGCGGGACGACGGGCCGGGGCGCGGCGACGGGGATGGCCGGGGCGGCGACGGCGATGGACGGCGACGGGGACGGCGATGGACTGTGACGGGGGCGGCGGCGACGGGGCAGAGGAGAAGAAACTGAGGGAGAGATGAGAAACTGAATTTTTTTTTGAAGTGTTTTCTTATATAGAACCCACCTTTAGTACCGGTTAGAGCCACCAACCGGTACTAAAGGTCTGTTTTGGCCAGGCGAAGCGGCGGGAAGCACACCCCCTTTAGTACCGGCTGGTAGCTACAACCGGTACTAAAGACCCCCCCTTTAGTACCGGTTGGAGCCACGACCCGGTACTAAAGGGGGTGCGCTGGCGCAGGCGCGGTGCAGCAAGTTTAGTCCCACCTCGCTAGCCGAGGGGCGTCCGCACTAGTTTATAAGCTCCAGTGCGGCAGCTCCCTCGAGCTCCTCTCCAAAGCAGGCCTACTGTGCCTATCTGTTCTCTGCTACCCTGTGGGCCTATTGGGCCTTTGCGGGCCTGCATCCTGGCCCAATAACACATTGGGTTTCTAATCGTATGCAGGCCGCTCTGGCCCAGTAGGTGGGTTTTTTATTTTCTTATTTTTTGCTTTATTTATTTTTGTTTTATTTATTCTTGAGTTGTTTTGATGTATTTAGAATTTCTTTGTGAATATTTTTGATTTAGGTACAAAAAATTACTAACTTTCTGTTAGTGCCGGTAGTTTCCAAATTTGAATAGTTTAAATTTTGAATTATTTGAAATTTGTGTGAATCACTAGTTTGTGAATAACTTAACTTTGAAAATAGATTTTTCAGTGATTCTTTTTTTTATGTTTAATATTAGTGTGTTTTATCATTATATTCAATTTGGTAATGCTTAGGTTATTTAAAAAATGAAATGCCTTTGTCCATTTTGTACACGAAGTGCATCCAATTTTTGCGGTAACCCTCTCTACTTTTTTGCACATGTTATGTGGGTGAAATCAGTAAATGTGTGAAAGAATTTGTTTGCACATAAAATTTCTTTGCGTTTCAAATGCCAAAACACATAACTACCCTAACTATTACAGAGATTCCCTCATGGGTGTGAAACACAGAAGAAAGTGATGATAGTGAAGCCGATCACATCCCAGATCTTTGGGTGTGAAACTTTTTCTTCGCGTGCGTCCCTTTGCGCCGTAGCCATGGAAAATCTTCATCATTTAATAGGATGCTCAGTCAATATTCACTGTGAATGGAGCAATTTCATCTTCATAATCTTCTGACATGTCTGTCTTATCATCCACTCCCACGATGTTTCTCTTTCCAGAAAGAACTATGTGGCGCTTTGGCTCATCGTATGATGCATTCGCTTCCTTATCTTTTTTTTTCTCGGCCTGGTAGACATGTCCTTCACATAGAAAACCTGTGCCACATCATTGGCTAGGACGAATGGTTCGTCTGTAGACGCAAGATTGTTGAGATCCACTGTTGTCATTCCGTACTGCGGGTCTTCCATTACCCCGCCTCATGTCATATTGACCCATTTGCACCGAAACAAAGGGACCTTCAAACCACGTCCATAGTCAAGTCCCCATATGTCCTCTATGTAACCATAATATGTTTCCTTTCCCGTCTTGGTTGTTGCATCAAAGCGGCCACCACTGTTTTGGTTGGTGCTCTTCTTATCTTGGGCGATCGTGTAAAATGTATTACCATTTATCTCGTACCCTTTGAAAGTCATTATATTAGAAGATGGTAACTAGGACAACGAGTACAGGTCATCTTCAATAGAGGCATCATGCATGGTACGTGTCTGCAACCAGCCAGCGAAACTCCTGGTTTGTTCACGTGTAATCCAGTCATCAGACCGCTCCGGGTGTTTGGAGCGTAGAAAATTCTTGTGTTCATCCATATACGGAGCCACCAAGGCGGAATTCTGTAGAACTATGTAATGTGCTTCAGTGAGAGAATGTCCGTCCATACATATTATTTGATTCCCTCCTAGCATGACTTTTCCATCCAGTCTTCCCTTATGCCGCGATTCAGGAACACAAATCAGCTTAAGGTCAGGAATAAAGTCAATACAAAACTCAATGACCTCCTCATTTTCATGGCCCTTGGAGATGCTTCCTTCTGGCCTAGCACGGTTATGAACATATTTCTTTAAGACTCCCATGAACCTCTCAAAGGGGAACATATTGTGTAGCAATACAGGACCCAAAACGATAATCTCTTCGCATATGTGAACTAGGACATGCGTCATGATGTTGAAGAAGGATGGTGGGAACACCAACTCGAAACTGACAAGACATTGCACCAAATCATTCTCGAACCTTGGTATGATTTCTGGATTGATTACCTTCTGAGAGATTGCATTGAGGAATGCACATAGCTTCACAATGGCTAATCGAACGTTATCCGGTAGAAGCCCCCTTAATGCAACCAGAAGCAGTTGCGTCATAATCATGTGGTAGTCATGAGACTTTAGGTTCTGGAACTTTTTCTCTGCCATGTTTATTATTCCCTTTATATTCGACGAGGAGCCAGACGGTACCCTAATACTGAGCATGCATTCAAAAAAGATTTCCTTCTCTTCTTTGGTAAGAGCGTAGCTGGCATGACCCTGATGTATGCCATCTTTTCCGTGCATACGTTGCTGGTCCTCCCGTGCCTCAGGTGTATCTTTTGTCTTCCCATACACGCCCAAGAAGCCAAGCAAGGTCACGCAAAGATTCTTCGTCACGTGCATCACGTCGATTGCGGAGCGGACCTCTAGGTCTTCCCAATAGGGCAGGTCCCAGAATATAGATTTCTTCTTCCACATGGGTGCACGTCCGTCAGCGTCATTCGGAACAGGTTGTCTGCCAGGACCCTTTCCAAAGACTACCTTCAAATCCTTGACCATATCATGTACATCAGCACCAGTACGGTGGCGAGACTTCATCCGGTGATCCGCCTCACCTTTGAAATGCTTGCCTTTCTTTCTTATGGGATGCCTGCTCGAAAGAAATCAACGATGTCCCAGGTACACATTCTTCCTATAATTATCCAAATATATACTGTCGGTATCATCCAAACAGTGTGTGCATGCGCGGTATCCCTTGTTTGTCTATCTCGAAAGGTTACTGAGAGCAGGCCAATCATTGATGGTCATGAACAACAACGCCTTTAGGTCAAATTCTTCCCCCATGTGCTCATCCCATGCATGTACACCTGTTCCATTCCACAGATGTAAGAGTTCTTCAACTAATGGCCTTAGGTACACATCAATGTCGTTGCCGGGTTGCTTAGGGCCTTGGATGAGCACTGGCATCATAATGAACTTCTGCTTCATGCACAACCAAGGAGGAAGGTTATACAAACATAGAGTCACAGGCCAGGTGCTATGGTTGCTGCTCTGCTCCCCAAAAGGATTAATGCCATCTGCGCTTAGACCAAACCATACATTCCTTGCGTCACCTGCAAACTCCTTCCTATACTTTCTCTCGATTTTTCTCCACTGCGACCCGTCAGCGGGTACTCTCAACTTTTCGTCTTTCTTACGATCTTCTCTGTGCCATCGCATCGCCTTGGCATGCTCTTTGTTTTGAAACAAGCATTTCAACCGTGGTATTATAGGAGCATACCACATCACCTTGGCAGGAATCTTCTTCCTGGGGCGCTCGCCCTCGACATCACCAGGGTCATCGTGGCTGATCTTTTAGCGCAATGCACTGCATACCGGACAAGCGTTCAAATCCTTGTACTAATCACTGCGGTAGATAATGCAGTCATTAGGGCATGCATGTATCTTCTGCACCTCTAACCCTAGAGGGCAGACATCCTTCTTTGCTTCATACGTACTCTCGGGCAATTCGTTGTCCTTTGGAAGCATATTCTTTATCATTACCAGCAACTTTCCAAATCCCTTTTCAGATACACCATTCTTTGCCTTCCATTGCAGCAATTCCAGTGTGATGTCCAACTTTTTCTTGTCATCTTCGCAATTCGGGCACAACAATTTCTTGTGATCCTCTAACATGCGCTACAACTTCTGCTTCTCCAAATCACTTGCACAGTTTCTCTTTGCATCGGCAATGGCCCGACCTAGATCATTAGCGGGCTCATCTGATGCCTCTTCTTCAGCTTCTTCCCGCATTGCCGGCTCAGCTTCTTCCCCCATTGTTGTATCATCGTATTCAGGGAACCCATGGCCAGGACAGCTGTCGTCGTCCTCTTCTTCTTCATGGTCTTCCATCATAACCCCTCTTTCTCCGTGCTTGGTCCAAACATTATAGTGGGGCATGAAACCAGACTCAAACAGGTGGACGTGAATGGTTCTTGATGTAGAGTAATTGTGATCATTCTTACAGCTAGCACATGGACAAGGTATAAAACCATCCACCCGCTTGTTTGCCTCAGCCACAAGAAGAAAAGTATGCACACCATTAATGAACTCGGGAGAGCATCGGTCATCATACATCCATTGTCGGCTCATCTTCATTACACAACACCGAAAAGAATAAATTAATACAAGTTCATACATAAATTTCACACATAAAGTTCATACAAGACTTAAATGCAACAAACAAATAACTCTCTAGCTAAAGAATTTAAATGCAACAACAAATGCGATCAAGATCGCAACTAAGGTAACAATTGATCCAACAACATAATGATACCAAGCCTCACCATGAATGTCATATTTTCTAATCTTTCTAATCTTCAAGCGCATTTTCTCCATCTTGATCTTGTGATCATCGACGACATCGGCAACATGCAACTCCAATTCCATCTTCTCCCCCTCAATTCTTTTAAATTTTTCTTTCAAATCCTCGTTTTCTCTTTCAACTAAATTTAACCTCTCGACAATAGGGTCGGTTGGAATTTCCGGTTCACATACCTCCTACATACAAATATCTATGTCAACTTGATGGGCATAATTTGTCATAAACACGAAATGCAACAAATAGTTTTAAAAGAGAATATACCACATCCGAATCATAACAAGGACGAGGGCCGACGGGAACCGATATCAAAACCATGGCACTATGTATAACAAACAACGTACGTGTAAGATAATTATACGAGTAACTATATATATCCAAATCACACAAACATGAATTTTTTATATAAAACATTCATGAACAAGAGGCTCACCGCAAGGTGGTGTCGGCGACGGGACGGTGCGGGCGATCGACGGTGGTTATGACGGAGATTTAGAAGGCACTAAGTAAACCACACCTACATATGAAAACTAAGTGTTATTTTTGACCTCAAATTGCATATAAATCAAATACTAGCACATATAATTTCTCCCAAATTACTAAACTCACAAATTAATCATTATATAAAGCATTGCAAGAGCTAATCTAGCAATGAGAGATGAAAGGACAAAGTTGCTAACCTTTGTGATCATTTGAATGGATGAGGGCCTTCAAATCTTGACAAATTTTGGGCAAAATGTGTGATGAGCTCGAGAGGAAGAGGGGAAGAACAGAGAGGAGAGGAGAAAGGGGAAGAACAGAGCGAGCTAGGGTGGACGAAGGGTTTATGTAGGACGAACTTTAGTACCGGTTCGTGATACAAACCGGTAATAAAGGTGCTAGAGGGGCCCAGACTGACAACATTCTGCCACCACTCACTTTAGTACCGGTTCGTGGCACGAACTGGTGCTAAAGGTTCGCCACAAACCGGTACTAATGAGAGCGGCCGGCTAGCCGTTGGAACCGGCACTAATGCACACATTAGTGCCGGCTCAAAATCAAACCGGCACTAATGTGCTTCACATTTGACCCATTTTCTACTAGTGCTCATAACACAATTCAGTTCTTCGAATAGGATAAAATGGTAACCTAGGACTAAAATAATTGATCTACTACAAAAGAAGCTAGGAACAAATGAATTTGTAAACATAGAAAAAAAATTCCGATTAGGACACACAAACTATGTTTCTCGAGTAATTGTAAATGTACATGTCCCATCCAAACTATGTTATTCTCGAATTGGTTTTAATGCAGAAGACTAGCTAGGATATCCAAATTATAACACATAAAATAATTTATGAGGTCATTAGGTAAGGTCAGGACACCTCATGAAGATTGAAATCATATTTATTATCTAAAACAAGAACAGTAAAGTGAGTGTAAGTTCGTTATAAATAATTTATGAATAGGTTGACAAATGCATTAGACCTATGTTTAAGAAAGTCACTAAAAGCACACTATATACCTAGTTAGGGAATGACACAACTAAAATTTATTATTAGAAAATAGTTTGATATGTTAATGCTACCGGTGTTCTTCCCTAGCTGCGACCTTTCCCAGATCTACTCCAAAGCATCAAACTTCACACAGGCCTAAAAGCTAGAGAACAAAAGAGACTGGAATGCGGGTAAAAAAGTGGAGCAAAAACAAGTTAATTGTAATCTGAGCTGCAGCCTAAGGGAAATTATATTCGAGGCTCCCGCTAATGGAAGTTGTATTTTCATTTGTGGGTGACATTGTGGATAGGTGTTGACCTTGTAAAAAATCTGCTAATTTATTTCCTTCCTAGGAAAGAAACAACGACACTTTCTGTCAACAAAAACACTATGAGGAGCTTATTCACCATGATATTGTCCATCTCTTCATCAGCAAATATCCCTTAGACCGTCATACTTCACAAGATCAAAGCACAGAGCAAGGTGCCTTATACATGTTGTGCGCCAATGGCGAAGGTTTTGAACATGCAGAAACATGCACTCATCATGTAATATAAGGATATAAGCTAGGGACATGTGGTTGAAGAATATGTGTGATACATAGTAACTAGAAGCTTTTAAAGAAAAATATAAAAAATATAATGTAACAAGACAAATAGCATGAAATTCTTTTAGCACAAAGTATCATAAACCTCCATCCAAGTATGTATGATCATAATGCACCACATCCAACAATATTTCTTCGGCATACCCACACAACACAAAAACGTTGGATAATTCCACCAATCCTACAACATAAATATTATTACAACCAATATGGTTTCCTTCTTGTATTTTTCATTTTAAATCACCTTGATATGTGTGTTGAAATAATCAAGGTCCCCCCTTGTGGTTGTTGAGATTGCTGGAGCTGTGTGAGACGTTGGACTTCGACTACTAGTGTTTCATTCAGACCTGTATATAGAAACATGAACATACCCAACTTAGTTATTGCACTAGATAAAAAAGAACAGTTTCTTGTGATCCTCATAAACAAAATCACAATTTAATATGGAATACATAACTGGGTCGCCTAGCTAGGGCATGAAATAATGAAGTTAATTACCTTGTCCAAAAGTCATATGCTAAAACGATTATGGGCAATCAAAGTTATCAAAATAAATCAGTAAATTGTGAACAAGTTTTAAAATAAAAAAATTAATAGTTATTCTTACAAAATGGAAATAACATATTACAGGTGTAGTAAATAGACTTTTGAATTGATTGATAATGTGAATACTATTAGAAGCAAAATGGAAAATACATGTCAAAAGACATGACTTAATAGTTAATGCACCTAACACGTTCTATGCTTACAAAAACAGAAAACAGAAACCTAGAACTAACATAATTGATCTACTACTAATTAATAAAAAAGCGAGAGAACCATGGATTCATAAAAGCAGCAAAACTATCTGATCATCAGGACACATAAACACACATGCTCAAGGAGACTGTTTTTTCAACTCCCAGATGTAGGGAAAGCCTCTATGAACAGTACATTCAAAAAAAATAGAAAAAAAATAAAAAAAATTCTGAAACTTTGAGACATCAAATATGCTCAAACTTTGTAGGTGCTTACAAGTTTTCATTGAGAAAAAAACATTACAGGAGCTCTAAACAAGAAAAAGATTTCAGTGCTAAATTTTTTGAGCAGTTTTAGCACTGAAATCAGAAACTCTTGTCTACACCTTTCTCTACTTGATATTTTGTTATAAAAATTTGCAAGAACCTCAAACCTTTGATCATCTTTGATTTCGTAAAGTTTCAGAATTTTTTGATTTTTGTTTCGGTTTTTTAATGTACTGTTCACATAGGGTGTCCCTACACCCGGGAGCTATGACACCTTTCTGCATGCTCATTTTGTCACAGAACATATAAAAGTATAGGTCCAATTCAAAGTATGTTATTCTCTGAATGGTTCTAATATAGAAAAGTTTCTAGCACATCCAAGCTAGTACACATAAAATATTTGTAAGTCATTTATTATGTAAAGAGAAATAGTGAAGTCATCCTAAACTAGTTAGTAAATAATTTATGAACTGGTTAGCTAATGCAATGAAGATATATTTAAGCAAGTCACTAAAAATGCAATATATACCCAGATAACGATAGATGTAACATATATTGATTGTTAAAGAAGGTTATAGTAACCCAAGTCTTCAATGATTAATCTCTACTTTGGATACAAAGATGTTCAAGGGATCGACTTCCCTAAGCAAGCAAAACAGAATCAGTTTGAATATTTACTGCACTATACGTCAGACGTTGGCTTGTGGGGGCATTATATATTTGCCAACAAATGTAGCTAAGTTCCAGCAAATGAATTTCCATGATGATTGTTTGGCGGTCAAAAACAGTACAGTAAGAGAAATTTTTTCCTTGCCAAGTAGCCAAGGAAGGCACAAGAGAAGTACGAGTGCATACTGTTACATGTCATAAACTGTAATGTAGCTTGCAGCCGAACATCATGCGATCTAATTATTCATAGTATCAATTGCAATCTAGATATTTCTAAAATAAGTACACCAGTACAGGAATTTCCAATTTAGCCGAGTGCCCAGGGCAAAAACACTTGTACATGTGTCTGCCAAGTTCCGCTCTCGGCAAAGACGACTCAGCTAGTCTCTGGCCGACAAAATTTACCTTATTCTAACCAAATCACATGCACGTGTAAGCACGTACTAGAACTTCCAGTATACATGTGTATTTCTCAAAATAGCTAGTGTGTGCAAGTGCACATGTTTCAACTGCACATGTTGGCCTTTTGAAATAGAGACTTCTCCCCATGATCTTGGTAATCTCATCCTATGCTAAAATTTATTCTTAGAAAATAGGTCAATATTTTAACGATCCCGGTATCCCTCCCTATAGCTGCCATCTCTCCCAGATGTAGTCCAAAGCTTCCTACTTCACACTAGCATCCTACTTCACATGGGCCTAAAAGTCAAAGAACAAGAGCGACTATAACACGGGTAGAGAAGTGGAGTAAAAACAAGTTAACTGTGATCTGAGCTACGACTTAAGGGCAAATAATTCGAGGTTCCTGTTGCGCCCAAGCATGGAAGTTGTATTTGCATTTGTAGATGACATTGTGGACAGGTGTGTTGACCTTGGAAATAATCTGCTAGTTTATTTCTTTCCTGGGAAGAATTATCGATATTTTCTGTCAACAGAAACACTATGAGGAGCTTATTCACCATGATCTGCATCTCTTCATTAGAAAATATCTCATGGACCATCATACTGTTAGTTAAACCCTGAACCGATCGTAGTTGAGCCGGTTTCCCCGGTTCTTTAGTTTGCTTTGCATGTAATAAGGTGCATGGCCTGGTCTGTGCGTGCTGTGCGTGACTAGGAGTAGGAGGTGGCCGCGGTGAGCACGCCCTCTTCGTGAACGTGGGATGGCACGTTCGAAGGAACGGGGTTGTGGCGTGCCAATCGGTCCGGTCTGTTGGTTTCGTTCTGAATAAGAGGAAGCGAAAACGGGAAAAGCAGCAAGTTGTGCGCTGCGCAAAAACCACTGTCTCCTGTGAGTTCATCGTGAGCGTGAGAGAGAGAGGACACGAGCGCGGCAGCAGCCTGACAATTGGTATCAGAGCCACCGGCGACGAGGGGCCATGGCGGGCAGCAGGGAGGCCGGCACCGACGAGGCGCCGGACACAGCTGCCCAGGGACTCGGCGGGGAGGCGACGCCACGGGCGCAGACGGAGTCGCGGGGACGGAGCCGCAGACGCAGTCGTGTCAGAAGGAACCCGGGCGAGGTGATCGTCCACGAACGCGTGATCAGGGAGGCAACCGGGCACGGCGGCGCGATCGTCTACCCCACGCTGACGCCGACCAACTACATCCAGTGGGCCTATGGGAGGCCATGCTCGGCGAGGGCATGGTCACCGATCGGGAGGACATGGCCGCGCTCGCCGCGCTCATCCGCGCCGTGCCTCCTGAGATGCACGGCGTCCTTGCCGTCAAGAACTCCGCGTATGAAGCCTGGGAGGCCGTGCGCACGATGCGATTAGGAGCGACCCGCGTCAGGGAGGCGACGGCCCAACGCCTCCGCAGCGACTTCGAGCAGATCACATTCAGGGATGGCGAAACCCTGGACGCCTTCGCCATGCGCATCACCGGTCTCGCCAACAACCTCCGATCGCTGGGCGACAACGTGGAGGAGGTACGCGTGGTCCGGAAGATTCTGCGCGTGGTGCCCGCGCGTTATGCGCAGATCGCCTGCGCCATCGAAACGCTCCTTGACCTGTCAACTCTGACGGTAGAGGAGCTACTTGGCCGCCTCCGATCCGCGGAGGAACGTTACGCCGGTGACATGAAGAACCAGAGCGGCTAGCTTCTGTTCACATAGCAGGAGTGGGAGGCATGCAGGAACCAGCGCGAACTCGGGCAAGGCTCTGCCTCGAACGGTGGCGGAAGCGGCAACGGTGGGCAACGACAAGGCAAGTCGCCCGGCAATAGCGGGCAGCGGCGCGGCCGTGACATGTCAAAGGTGAAGTGCTATAACTGCAATAAACCAGGGAACTTCTCCAGGGAATGCAAGGAGCCATGCCGTGAACGGCGAGGACAAGGACAGGGCGCGTCGGGCCAGCCGCCGGCGGCCCAGCCTCAGCAAAGGGCCAATCTGGCCCGGATCGACGACGACGAGGCTGGCCTTCTGCTGGCGCAGTCTTGTACCCTCCACGAGCGGGAGCCCGCGCTCCTGATGGCCACGGTTCCCCTGCCCAACGCCCACAAGGAGGAGGAGGGCGCCGCCATAGCGCACGGGCCTGCCATCGGCGCGCGCACCCACATTGAGCTGGTCGAGGACCAGGTGCACCTGGCCAAGGAGGGACGTGGCGACAACGTCTGGTTCCTCAACACAGGAGCCAACAACCACATGACTGGCGCGAGGGGAGTCCTCGCCGAGCTCGACACCGGCGTCACGGGCACGATCAAGTTCGGGGACGGTTCGCTGGTCGACATCCAGGGGCGCGGCACAAGACTCTTTGCTTGCCGCAACGGTGAGCACCGCGCTCTGACTAATGTTTACTACATCCCTCGTCTACGCAGCAACATCGTCAGTCTCCGGCAGCTCGACGAAACGGGCTTCCAGACCCTCATCGAGCATGGCGTCCTCCGCCTGTGTGACCAGCAGCGGCAGCTCCTCGTCAAGGTGGAGCGCACCAGGAACCGACTGTACGTGGTCATGCTGGCTGTCACGCAGCTGGTGTGCCTCGCCGCGCACGCGGGTGAGGTGGCCTGGACATGGCACGAGCGCTATGGGCACCTTAACTTTGACACACTCCGGAAGCTAGCACGCCATGGCATGGTGCGCGGACTCCCAACGATCGAGCACACACAGCAGCTGTGCGAGAGTTGCCTAGCGGGCAAGCAGAGTGGGGCGCCATTCCCGCAGGCTGCCACGCACCGCGCGGAGGGGCTTCTAGACCTCGTGCACGGTGACCTCTGCGGGCCGATCGCTTCGGCCACTGCAGGAGGGAGGCGGTACTTCCTCCTCCTCGTCGATGATCTGAGCCGCTACATGTGGATGAGGCTGCTCACCACGAAGGACGAGGCGGCCACAGAGATCAGGCGCTTCAAGGCCGGCGTCGAGGTCGAGACCGGCCGCAAGCTACGCCTTCTTTGCACGGATCGCGGTGGAGAGTTCACCGCCGCCACGTTCGCCACCTACTGCACCGACGAGGGGGCGGGGCGCCAGCTAACGGCGCCCTATTCCCCACAACAGAACGGCGTCGTGGAACGATGCAACCAAACCATCGTCGCGGCGGCGAGGTGCCTTATGAAGGCGAAGGGGGTGCCGGCGAGATTCTAGGGGGAGGCGGTGGCGACCACCGTCTATCTCCTCAACCGATCACCTACGAAGAGCGTGGACGGCAAGACTCCCTACGAGGTATGGCATGGGCATAAACCTAATGTGTATCACCTGCGCGTGTTCGGCTGTGTGGCGCATGTCAAGGTGGTGAAGCCGCACACCGCCAAGCTCGATGACCGTAGCACTCCCATGGTGTTCCTGGGATATGAGCCTGGAACGGCGGGGTATCGAGTCTACGACCCAGTTCGTAACCGTGTGCAGGTGTCTCGCGACGTCGTCTTCAACGAGGCCGCACGATGGGACTGGGAGAGCAATGCAGCAGCTCCTATGGCCGTGGAGTTCACCGTTGACTCCTACTCCTACGCGGTGACACGGCCGGCGGCACCATCTTCACCAAGCACAGGCGCCCCAACCGCGGCGAGCGCGCGCGGCGAAAGCGCTGCTCCTGGGACGACCTCGTCAGGGCAAGCGAAAACGTCGCCGCCGAGCCCAGAGCCCGCCTCGGAGCAAGGAGAGGCCACTGGCACCTCCCACGCCAATGACGACGAGGCACCACGTCCACGGCATCCCATGACGACGCGTGCACGGGACGAAGTTGTACAGCCAAACCGGCAGTACGAGGACTACGTCATGCTCGCCCACGACGACAAGTTGTACCTTGGTGAGATCGACGAGCCCAAGACGTTCGCTGAAGCCGAGGGGGAGGGCACCTGGCACCGCGCCATGGATGAGGAGATGGCCTCGATCGTCTCCAACAACACTTGGCACCTCGTTGATCTCCCCGCAGGCCACAAGGCGATTGGGCTAAATGGGTGTACAAGCTCAAGCGCGATGCGAACGGCGACATCCAGAAACACAAGGCGTGTCTGGTGGCTAAGGGCTACGTCCAGAGGCAAGGAGTCGATTTCGAGGAAGTGTTCGCTCCCGTGGCGAGGCTTGAGTCCGTGCGGCTGCTGATCGCTCTAGCCGCGCACGAGGGATGGCAAGTCCACCACATGGACATCAAAAGCACCTTCCTCAACGGCGATCTGAAGGAGGAGGTCTATGTCGCGCAGCCGCCGGGTTACGTCATCGAGGGCCAGGAGCACAAGGTGCTACGCCTCGACAAGGACCTCTACGGACTGTGGCAAGCACCGCGCGCGTGGAACGCGAAGCTCGACCACTGCCTGCTGGATCTTGGCTTCAGCAGGAGCCCAGCGGAGCACGCCGTCTACGGACGGGGAACAGGGGCGACGCGCCTGCACGTCGGCGTGTACGTGGATGACCTGATCATCACCAGCAACGACCACGTTGAGATCGGCAAGTTCAAGATGGAGATGCAAAAACTCTTCCGCATGAGCGATCTGGGTCTGCTAAGCTTCTATCTCGGCATTGAAGTGAAGCAGACGGTGAACGGCATCTCCCTCAACCAGGCGGCGTATGCTGGCAAGATCATCGAGAAGGCCGGCCTGCTAGGCTGCAATCCGTGTCACACTCCTATGGAGCCACGGTTCAAGCTCACCAGGGTGAGCACAGCTCCGGCCACAGACGAGACAGAGTACATGAGCGTCGTGGGCGCATTGCGCTACCTGGTGCACACGCGCCCGGACCTGGCCTACTCCGTGGGCTACGTGAGCCGGTTTATGGAGGCGCCGACGACGGAGCATCTCGCAGCTGTCAAGCAGATTATCAGGTATGTGGCCGGAACGCAGCGTCACGGCTGCTACTATGCAAGGGGAGCGACCGGGGCATCCCTGGTCGGGTTCAGCGACAGCAACATGGCCGGCGACATCGACACTCGCAAGAGCACGACCGGCGTCCTCTTCTTCCTCGGGAGGAGCCTGATCAGCTGGCAGTCACACAAGCAACGGGTGGTGGCCCTGTCCACCTGCGAGGCAGAGTACATCGCCGCTGCAACGGTGGCCTGCCAGGGCGTCTGGCTCGCTCGGCTGCTCTGTGACATCAAAAACGAAGAGGCCGAACATGTCATGCTGAAGATCGACAACAAGGCAACTATCTCCCTCAGCAAGAACCCCGTCTTCCATGATAGCAGTAAGCACATTGACACAAGGTTTCACTTCCTGCGCGTATGTGTTGAAGATAGGCGTGTCGAGGTTGAGTTCATCGGCACCAGTGGACAGCTCGCCGACATCCTGACGAAGGCAGTCGGGCGTGTCAAGTTTCAGGAACTTCGAGAAGAAATTGGTGTGGTTCAAATCCAGTAGTGGTTCAGGGTTTAGGAAGGCAATGTTAGTTAAACCCTGAACCGATCGTAGTTGAGCCGGTTTCCCTGGTTCTTTAGTTTGCTTTGCATGTAACAAGGTGCATGGCCGTGGTCTGTGCGTGCCGTGCGTGACTAGGAGTAGGAGGTGGCCGCGGTGAGCACGCCCTCTTCGTGAACGTGGGATGGCACGTTCGAAGGAACGGGGTTGTGGCGTGCGAATCGGTCGGGTCTGTTGGTTTCGTTCTGAATAAGAGGAAGCAAAAATGGGAAAAGCAGCAAGTTGTGCGCTGCGCAAAAACCACTGTCTCCCGTGAGTTCATTGTGAGCGTGAGAGAGAGAGGACACGAGCGCGGCAGCAGCCTGACACATACCTCACAAGATCTAAGCAAAGAGCAATGTGCCCCATACATGTTGCGCGCCAGTAATGGAGAAGGAGGTTCTGAACATGCAGAAACATGCGTTCCTCATGTAATATAAGGATATAAGCTAGGACATGTGACTGATAGAATATGTGAGATACACAGTAACTAGAAGATTTAAATATATATAATATAACATGACAAATAGCTTGTCATTGTTCTATCACAAAGTATTATATATATAGGCATGAACTATGTGTAGTTCAACCTCCATCCAAGTATGTATGAGAAGATAATGCACTACACCCAACAATATGTCCTCGGCATATCCATACAACAACAAAATGGCAGATAGTTCCACCAAACATAAATATTTGTATACATCCCATATGGTTTCCTGCTTGTACTTTTCATTTGAAATCACCATGAAAATGTCTGGTGAAATAATCACTGCTCCCCTTGTGGTTGCTGAGATTGTTGGAGTAGTGTCAGGCGTTGGACTTCAGCAGATAATGTTTCATTCAGATCTGTATACAGAAATATGAACATACTTAACTTAGTGACTGGACTGCGTAAAAAAGAACAATTTCCTATATATGATCCACAGAAACAAAATTACATGGTAATGTCGAGTAAATAACTGGGGGGGGGAGGGGGGGGGGCGGGGGGCTAGCTAGAGTTTGAAATCAGAAACTTAATTACCATGTCTAATAGTCCTGCTGACAGATTTTGGCCAATCAAAGTTATCGAAATAAGCCGATAAAATGTCAACAAGTTTTCAAATGAAAAAAAATAGTTAGAAGCAAAAGTATGTTTTTTTTTCTTTCAATGGTGATAATATAGAAAACTTTGTAACACCCAAGCTAGTACAAATTAATTTTTTAAGTCCGTAGAAAAGGTTCAGAATACCCTCCTGAGGATTGAGGAAAACAACATATTTATTATGTAAAGAGAAATAGTAAAGTGAGTCTTAAGTCATTAGTAAATAATTTATGAACTGGTTACCTAATGCACTGAAGATATATTTAACCAATTCACTAAATATGCAATTACCCAAAGAACGATTGGTGCGCCGTGTTGTATGCTATCTCGTTCACCATCTCTGTGTCTTTTGGATATATTAATTTATGTTTTCCAGAACATGCATGAGACTTGCGTGTCTTTGTATTAAGATTGGAAAAAACTATGTAAACTTATGTTAGATTTGGAGCAACACGAGGTCAATGACCTGTGTTCGCCCACTCTTCACTAGGACTTTACCAATTTAAAATCACGTGTTTTTGCCTTTTCTCTAAAAAACAAAATCACATGCATGTGTAAGGTTGTACTAGAATTTGTAGTGTGTGTGTGTGTGTGTGTGTGTGTGTGTGTGTGTGTGTGTGTGTGTGTGTGTGTGTATTTTGCAAAATAGCTAGCATGTGCAAGTGCACATATTGGCCTTTTGAAAATAATTAATCTACCTCTCGGAACTTATTGACAAAAGTCACAAGAACTGAATGCTGATGAAATTAATCGGATTACTGGATTATCGCAACTTGCATTTGTGTTATGTGCATGCGATATGTTTGTTGTTCCTATCCCATGTATATAATTTTCCTTTAAGGTGTCTTGCTAGTGAAGCAAAATTAGTGATATACACATATTTCTTGAGAGAAGTTGATAGTTAAAATTAAGCAAGATATACTAAATATAACATATGAATCGTAACGTCCAACAAGGATATAATCAAGAACCATAAACATATATGTTACAATTTCACAATAAAAAATCTGTATGTCATCATACATCTCCAGTCACTTTGTTCACAAATAAGTTCTGTTAGCTTGTATTGCACAGTGGTGATCACTGTTTTCCTTTGCCACAACAAGAACATATGATAAGTTATTTGAGATGTATGAAAAGTGAAAAAGCATACCATTCCTCAGCTTGTATTGTTGCTCCAATTCTTGCAGCTTGAGCTTCATCATATTGTTTTCAATTGTAAGCCCTTCAGCTGTACTCTACAAACAAGTATATGAAAGAAATAATAAGATGATTGTATAAAACATCAATTTATTATGTAATTCTTAACATAAATAAGTTTTTTATCAAGCTTTTGCATAAGATGATTGTATAAAACACCAATTTATTATGTAATTCTTAACATAAATAAGTTTTTTTTATCAAGCTTTTGCCTTTGTATTCAGCACCAATGTGTCCTAGCTCTCTGGTTGATGGCTGCATTAATTTGAAGTTGGGCATTTTATGCCTTTTTCTGTAAATGATTCTCTGCCAAGTTATGGATGACCCACGAGATCAAGAATTTTTAAAATGTCATTTGTACGTTCATGAACTCTGAAGTCTAATAAAATGGTTCTGATCACTTAATTAATTATAAAATATTTATTTCTTGAGTGAGAAATAGCAAAACAAGCAGAACATCTTCCAATGATATTACAAACCTTCATCGACTCCACTCGTGCAGATAGTGACTTAGTCTCCTGCTGCAGACGCTCGGCCTTGCTTTCAAGGTCCGACAGGTACGCCATCTTGCGCTGCTTACCTCTTTGTGCAGTGCTCCGGTTTCGAATGATCCTGCAAATAAATTTCGCACAAGAACGTACACACATTAGTTAGCCCTAGCTTGCTAGTGCTAAAGTATTTTTCAAGAGTTAAACATTTTCTTTGATGATCAGATCTAAAAGAAGAACGGACGAACTGCTGGATCATATGATATACCTCCGGACGGCTTTCGGATCTGTGAGCACATTCTCTGCTAGGGTCTTCTCCCCCCTGATCACGGTAATCTCGTCCTGGGTGAATAAGCCATCAGCAAAATCTGCCACAAGGGGAGCATCTCTGCCATCCTTGTTCCTAGGCCGGCCACGGCTACTGCTTCCAGCACCTGATCCTCCCCAACCCGGCCCGGGAGAAGGTAGCGGCGGCAGCATCGGCTTCTGCATCCAGGTCGATGAGCTACCGCTGCCGGTATTCGTACCCAACTGAGCAAGGGCAGGGTGTGTGCTGAATGTGAGTGGTACTGGTGGGCAGGCAGCTTGGATGGCATTCGTGTTGCTGGAGGAGGGCCCGGGCATCCATGTCGATGCGCTGGGGTGCCTCCCCAGCAGAAACGACCAGTCTAAAGGCTGGTTGTTCATCCTCGCGTGACCAGCGATGGGGAGCGAGTTCCATGCGAGCGGTGGGCAGTGGACTCTTCCGTTGCTGTTGTTGCCGATGTCGCCAGAGGAGTTGAGGCCGTCCAGATCCATGTGCTGGAGGCTGACGATGTCGACCGCGTTGTAATTGCCCACAAGCGAGATGCCCTGCGGAGCGGCACCGAGGACGTCTTCAAGTTCCCTCGTCGTCTCCGAAGGTGGGGGAGCGGCACCGAGGACGTCTTCAAGTTCCGTCGTTGTCTCCGAAGGTGGGGGGCCGCAGGGCGGTAGTGGTAGTTCGTCGTCCACAGGCGGGATGAGCTCCAGAGCGGCATAGACGTCGTCTTCAAGTTCCACCGTCGTCGTCTGCAAAGGTGGTAGGGTGGGTGGTAGGGGTGGAAGCGCGTACTCATGCGACGACGCCTGACCGACGGAGGAGCTCGACAGAGGCTGCGTGCTGGTGGGCGCCATCAAGCTAGCCGCGTCGAGCGAGGACGCGAAGGTGCTGCCTCCGCTGCTTCCGTCAACCCCACGGACCGACGTGGGATCCATGGCCAGAGGCGACGGCGGTGGCATCTGACAGTAACCGGAGAGTGCGCCCTGCGGCTGCAACAAGGCGGAATTCCCTCCCAGTCCCAGGCCGTCGGCACCACCACCCAACGCATGAGCTTGAGATAGTGGCGACGAGGGGCGCTGGTGGGACGAACCGGCCACTTCCCACCCGGATCCGGACATGCTCCTCTGATACAAGTGCCACGCCTGCAAGGCGGCGCTTCCTCCGACGCTGTCGACGCCATGCCCCGACGCTCCGGCGTCAGATAGCATCGACGGCGGCATCTGGTATGAGTAGGAGGACGAACCGGCTGTGGATCCGGATCCGGATCCGTAGGGAGATGGCTGGGCGGCGAAATGGGTGGCGGCTGGGTTGTGCTGGAACGGCGGGCGCGAGGAGAGGAGGTGGTGGGAGGCGCAGCCGGTGTTGGCGGGGCGGGGGACGGGGTAGAGCGGCGGGAGGAGACGGCGGCGGCTGGTGGCGGAGTCGTCCTGCTGCTTGTTCTCCATAGGGAAGGGAGGCCGGCGGCGCTAGGGTAGTAGGGTGGGTTTTGCCGGCGGCTGCGAGAGGAGTGTCTGCGCGTGAGATGCCAGGCAACGGGAGCGAGTGCGGGCGGGGCTTTGTCAGGTCCCGATTTATTTGGAAAGGAGCGGGAACGAAAAGTTGGGAGTAGGGTTTCAGAGAGAAAACACGCGCGCTTCTGTTTTCTCGAGTGACACGGATGGGCCGCGTCAGGTCAGGCCTCTACGCGCTTCCAGCCCATGCCTGCTCCTAGTGCCGTATCTCTTGTAATCTCTTGTGAAACAAATATGGTAAGTTGTTAACTTTTACTAAAAAAATGAAATAGAAAGTTGCTAACTGGCCCGCAATAAAAAAATGGTAAGTTGTTAACACCCGGCCGGCTCCATTCTGGCACCATCACTCGCAAAAAAAAAAAATTGTTCATTTTTATTCAAAACGAAACCAGATACAGCATCCACATTCTTTCCAAAAGAGAGGGGAAAAAAAGATAAAGGTATTCAACACCCTGCCTTCATCAGGCGGCTAAACATCTCAGCTGGTCAAGACTAGTGCAACAACCTCAATACACATATAAGATAAAAAGAAAACAGACAACAATCCAAGCCAGCTCCAATCCTCGGCACGGCACCAACCACTTCTTTTTCCAGAACCTCAACCCTTGATGATATGTAATTCATCCGGATGCTCCTTCCAGAATTCCATGCTTGCGACGCCGCCCAACAAGGAGAAGCTGGAGTTTCTCCTGTAGAAGGAATAGAGAACAAATATTGGTAGAATTGATGATGTATTGTTCAAGCCTCATCGGCATATATATAGGAGTACATGGTCTGCTTAGAGTACAAGATAAGCTAGAACAATTGCAAGTTTATCCTATATTTCCTATCTAATCACCATACTCAACATTTCTCGCAGTCACAATGATAGCGACGCAGACGGTAATACTGGAGAAGAATCAGAAGGTAAGGCGACGGACCCCCCCCCCTCCCCCCACCTGCCACCTACAATTGTAAGTCTTGATGCGTCACGGAAGTCATGGCTGGAGTGAAAACCAACGAGGTTGTTCAAACAAGGCGAGAGCCCTTTGTGCTGTTGTCAAGGTAGCCGAGAGTGTAGGCTGGTCGAGCTAGCAATGCGAGGGACGCCGTGGTTGAGCTAGCAATGCGAGGGACGCCGTGGTCGAGCTAGCAATGTGAGGGACGTCGTAGTCGACCTAGCAATGCGAGGGACGCCGTGGTCGATGGCGAGTCAGGATGGCCAGTGTCGATGTAGCTGCCATGGAGCCGCGGGCGCAAGGAGCGCCGAGTTAGTCATGGGCGCAGTGATGCGCCAGGAAGAAGGTGTTGACGAGGCATCACGCCGGGTTTGCCAAGCCTGGGGACACGTCATGGACGAAGGCACACGTCGGTGTTGCCAGCACCAGGCATGCATAGACGAACGAAGTCGATGTTGATGAGGCGCTGCACCAGGCTTGCCATGCCCGGGGACACGTCGTAGACGAAGGCATGTGTCAGTGTTGCCAGCATCGGGCATGCATAGAAGAGGACATGCATGAGTTGTACGCCATGTCAGAGGGACTAGCAGAGGATGACTCGATGACGGTTGCGGCGGCAGTTGACGTGGGGTAGAAGGTGCTGGTGTCGACTACGGTTGTCGAAGTAGACGAACTGGTTGGGGAAGATGACGGCCACACTGGCGATGAGCTGGTGCTGGATGAAGACGAAGAGGTGGACAGTGATATAGTCAGTGGAACCAGAGGCAGCTCGTGGGAGGCCACATCGGTCACCGCTATGAGCACAGCGGCGGTGCTCGAAGTAGGCGAGGAAGACCCGACAGTGTGACGAAGACCGTGCGTAGACAGTGGCATTCACGCGTCTAGGGAGGCGGCACGGCGCATACCACATAGAAGAAGTCGATGCGCGGGGGCGATGTAGTGGACCGCATGCCGCGACGCTATGGCCCGAAGGGACGACGCTGCGGTAGCACGCGGGTCATGCGGCCACGAGGAGAACCATAGTGCGGCGACGCTGCTGCGACCCGTTGATCGATCTGTGGAGGGGCGCACTAGAATCGGGGACGATCTTCACAAGACCTGTGGAGGCACGCGCAAGCAACTGGCCAAGTCGGTCGCACGGTGTGGATGGGATGGAGCGTAGGTGGATAGCTGATCAATCCGATCGCGCGCAAGGTCGGGACGCCGCTTGGTGATGAAGGGGCCGAGTCATGCCCGAGCAGACGCGCGAATGGCCAGTGTGTGAGTGTGGCCCACGCCCGAGCAGGGTGCAGAGCGGCCCAGCACAAACGCAACCGGCTGACGCATCATGTGTGTGGCAGCGCTAGGGCCCAACGGCCTGATGGAGCTGAGGGGGATCGAGGTTGATTGAGGATCGCAATCCAATCATGGTGACGATGACCGACGCAGAGCGGCAGGCAAACGGACACGTGGACTACGACCATAGGTCGCCGCATGTCGTGCGAGGGCGCCATGTCAAAAAAGATGTCGGTGGAGTCAACGCCAAAGTCGGAGTATAGGCACGAGAGGGTCAATGGGCGGCGGCGGGCGACACAAATCGATCATAGATCGGAAAACCAAAATATAAGCGTTGATCGTGATGGTCGGCGTGAGAGAGAAAAACCTAGATCAAGGATTGGGAAAAAGACTCTCCAGGGTAGCCGATCAACACGACTGGCGGACGAACCTTAGGTACAAGGGGAGCGGCCCCTAGTAGCGATCATGGAGAACGACCGCCCCAGGGGCGGCGCGGTGCGGGAGCGGCGGCAGCGGCTAGGGTTTTGGATCGTGGTTAGGTTGATACCATATATATAGAAGAAATAGAGAGGGCGATTGGTGGAATTGATGATGTATTGCTCGAGCCTCATGGGTGTATATAGGAGTACATGATCTTCTTGGAGTACAAGACAAGCTAGAATGATTCCTACTCTATCCTATATTTCCTATCTAATCACGATACTAAACATTCATGCGCGGTCACAACGGTAGCGATGCGGGCAGTGAGACTGGAGAAGAATCTGAAGGTGATCCAAATGTTAAGATAGCGTGTCTTTTTGTTCCCTTGATCAGCCCGGTTCCAACTCCAGGGGAGTCTCAGTTTTTTAAAAGAAGTAGAACTCTAAATTGAGTAGTCTCCCCAGCTAGTGGTTCTTTCAGCAATGTCATCGAATCCCCTCGATAATATATTATCTGACTCCGCACTAGTTTAACATATATCCAGGAACAACTGTTAGACGCTAGTGCATTTCTAGCATTCCACAATTCCCATAGAACTGCAGACGAAACTTGATTTAAATGAAAAAGAATTGTTGCACAACCATGGTGAAGCAAGAGAAGTGAAATCACCTATCCACCTAAAAATATATGCTTCACATCCCTCCATGATAGACTGGAGCAATTTGTTTGCAAATGATGTTTTTGCAAACCTCCCCTCCAAAGGATATCACATGCCATGATTTTATTTTGAGATAATAGCCATAAAAATCTCTGAACTCTAGGTGGATTTTTTTTAATTCCACACAATAGGAAGAAAAGCAACTTGTATATTCCCCTAAAATTCAGAATAGGATGAAGAGATCTATATGAGTACACTCCCTTGGGTTCATATTGCTAGATTAGAGAGTCCTCCTAGTCAATGAAAGAAACACCTTCAGTTATAGTTTTTAATTCAAACCATTGAACCATTAGCTCATCTGAAAAGTTCTGCAAAAGGTACACTTAAGTTTGTCATCATATCCGATAACTCATGCATAGTTTTATTTTCCTCATTCACAATTCAATACATATCCCAGAATGTTGCCAGGGGAGTTTCCGAACCAAGTATCCTCTTAAAACCTGATGGGTTTACCATCACCTACATGCCATTTATATCCAAACTTAACTACATATTCATAGCCCACATCACACATTTTTAAAACTATGAGAGATGTGGATCATAGGAGCAAAGTATGTTTGGACTCCTAGAGTTATACGTGTGATCTATCACTTTCCTCCACAAAGAATCTTTTCTAAATATATATCTTAACCCAAGACCCTAACAGGCAAATATTAAGGTCCTGAAGATTAAACAAATACTATTTTCTCATGCAGACTGGAGGTCAATTAGCTAAATGAATCTGATGGTCCCCTTCACTATCCATCCAGAGGCAATTAGCAAGTTGGGAATTAATTAGGTTCACAACCCACTTAGGGAATTTGAAAAAAGACAACATCTAGATATGTATGCTTACCAAGCAACTATTAACCAAAGTAAGACTACCTAGCAAGGAGAGTAACCTTCTGTTAGGAAACATAGTAGAAAACTAAAAAATTCGCACCTACCATCACCCAAGATCAATATGAAGATGCATAACAGGTTGGGATCACGGTCGTTATCGTCATCGAGTTGGAGCAGAAGAAGAACATGTCGGTGTAGATCATACTTGGAGTCCCTCGTACCGCCCCCAAACAATCCCTCGAACCAAAGAACGAAAGCACGTCCACTCTACTTGGTTGCAAGCATGCAGCCTTCACGATACGGCAGCACTTCGCTGTCCAGAGCTAATCGTCACCGGAGAATTAGAGGAAGGAGATTAGAACCATACTGGGCTTCTAATTATGAGGACAAGAGGATTAGCCAAGCTCTAATTAGTCAACTAGGACCAACTAGAACAAGAACTAGAAGAACTAGAGGAGGTTCCAAAAACTGTGTATCTAATAGAGAGAAAAAAAACCTAGATATATAGGTTGGAGAGGAGGAGAGGGCAGCCACCAAGGAGGGAAAGTACCTCCTTGGGGCACCGTCCAAGGGGGAGGAGTCGGGCCCCTATATGGCAAGGGGGGCGCCACTTCCTTATGGGCCCTTGTGGCCCATAACTCCTTCCACCTCTTGGCCTTTTAAGGCCCGTTGATATTTAAATTAAATATAAAATGTCTTAAATACCTCTACACCATTTTATATATTTTTAACAACTCTATAAAAAAATTACACCTATATATTATTTATTGGTAATACCTGGTATTACCCAATACTCACCTAAACCCTTCCAGTGACCCCGAAATGCTTCCAGATCCTCTCAGAACTATTTCGAATACTCATGAAATAATTCCACAAATATATTCTCATGACTCCTGTCCTACTAACACTCAGAACATCGTTATTGCCTTAAGCTTGTGACCCCGTAGGTTTGGTGACTCATAGCCATGGGCGAAACCATTCGTCCAATGACCGACATCAGGATCGTGGACGTCTGTATCGGTCCTTGTGAGTACATGAATGATATTCGAGTGAACGTTTGGTTATCATGCATTGTTCCCATTGCTTCGTGATATTTTACAAAATACAGGATGCATCGGTATCCTCATGAGTCATCACCATGCTCACTATACTGAAATCCTCGTTATCGGTTTTATTCTTTTTTCTTGTTATTGTATTCTGTGATCCCCATGACTAAGTCACGTGTGTCCAGCCAGACGATGATTGATGCCGTCACATCGAGAGGGCCCTAAGAATATCTCTCTATCGTTAGAGGAGTAAATCCCACTCTCGAGCTATCCGATCACTTGTCAAACTTTCCAATGAACATGTAAGTTGTTCTTATGATCACCATGTTACAGGTGATATTTGAGCAACCCCAAAGCTCATCGTACGGTAAGAAGTGACTGCAATACTCTCATGGTCTAAGGAGTAATATCACATGTTAACACTCCATGTTATTACAATTGAATAAAGACAATATTAATCCAGTTCACAACAAACAAGTTTGGGTCGATTCAATATGATCGTTCTTCCAATATCATAATCTCAATGTGTTTTAGGATCATCATTACACTTAACGATATCCTAAGATCTGAAAAACGTGATCAACAACAACACTTGAGCTAGTCTGAGAGGCGAGACCAGGAACCTTTCATTTACCGTTTATCATTCCACACCTTCATATGACTTTTCCACTTCATCGCATATTCCATGATCATAGAAGTTATAAATAGAATATAAACTCTTAATTATGAATATGGAAATACAATAGTACAAATATTCACTACTGCAGGATACTTCTAACGCGACACTACGATCAGAGACCCTTCGAAAAACTGTGTGTGGTGCCATAATCGCAAACGGTGCTGTATGAAAACCGTCAGAAATGTGTAAAACGTTTGCGATGACGGCTGCATCAAACACGGTTCAGGTTTTAGTTGCGTGCGCGATGACGGGCATACGATTCAGTTCAATAAACTATTTGTGATGAGGAGGAACAAAAGAAGCGGGTAGCCAGATGGAGGCGTGTGCGATACACAGCATACGGTTCACTCAGATGAACTATTTGTGATTAGGCAACACAAAAGAAATGGTCAGCCAGATCAAAGGTGTGTGTGATATACGACATGCGGTTCACTCAGATGAACTGTTTGCGTTGAGACATGAGAACAGAAACGGTTCAACTTAACAAGATGTGTGTGATACGCGGCAAACAGGTCTGTAATCAAAAATGTGTCTGAAGACCGATAAGAACATAGACGGTTGCTACTAATAAGACGTGTGTATTGTGCGATGAGATTGCATACAGAACAACAACAACAACACACACACACACGCGCGCTTATAAGGACATGCTTGCATAACCAAATTAAACATCCACTCACATAGGTGGCTACTACTACCATGTCATTTACACATACCAAAGTAAACTGTTACATGCATAATTACATAGGTGACTACTACACATATGACATTGCCACACACACCAATAAAGTAAACTATATATTACATGCATGATTAACTAGCATAAACGATCATCTGATTAACATCTACTTCTTGTGACGCTTGCTCTTCTTGTGGCTCGATCCGGACTCGTCGATTTGGGTAACGAGGCACTTCCTCATGTCAATGATCCGCCTGTGCATCTCGTAGCATGTGTACATGCTCTTGGCCGTGAACCTGGGGTGAGGTTCATCTAGTTGCCGCATCCAGGCCTTATGCCAGGATATGGGACTTGTTCTCTGGGCATCCTGCTTCATCTTTTCGTAGTAGGGGTCGATGATGACCGAGGCGAGTTCGACCAGGGAGTCCTACTTCGTGCTGCCCCAGACCCTGTAGTGGTCACGGATTTCGACAAGGTTCTTGCAGGCCAAGCCCATAACACTGAGCGCTTTTACATCGTCCTTGGTATCCATCGTGGCGAACTTGTAGTCGGTGCTATTGACAAACCTGTTGAAACGATCGTAAGGCTTTGTGGCCATGCAGTAGTGGTAGATGAGGACATGATGGCGCACGCACAACTGGGCAACGGCAACCTTCTGATCTATGACGGGACGACCGGCGGTGTACTGGAGGTCGATGCCGACCACCTTATACTTGTCTCCAGCAAGCAACTGCTCAACGTTGCTGATGTAGTCATCCACCACGGCCGGGTCGATGGTGCACACCACCGAGATATCTATCTCCCTCGCGTGGATCTCCACTCTATGCTCGCCGAACTCCATTGGAGCGCCATCGGACATCCCCTCTCTATGTGTCGTCGTGGGTTTGCTTGTTGTGTTGTGGGGCATGATCGAAAGGTTGAAGAGACTAAGGTTATAATGGCCACGGGAATTAAAGGGGAAGTCGGACGGCCAGGAATATCGGCAGGCCCTGATGGCAGTTCTAATTTGCAGCTCATAACTCCATCGTGCCGCACGTAACTGCATCGCGTGGCAATGCGCGCAGCGCAACCACATGCATATGGGGTCCCTGACATGATCGTGCGTACGCCCAACCGCTGGCAAAACGCGCGCGGAGGGACACAAGCAGAGCGCTCCGCGGTCGCCTCAAGGAAAAGTTGTCCACACGCTGAGCGCGCCGACGGACGCGAGCAGAGTGCGCCAATGGACGCGACCGAGCGCGCCGCGGTGCCTAACGGCGAGCAGAGCTTGCCGAGGGAGGCTAGCAGAGGACGGCACAGTGATACATGGCAAATAAGACGAACCGTGGGAGCGATGACGGAGACATCAATCACGAATCAGATTAGAGTTGTGTGTGCGATACGTGGCAGACAGTTGATCCATCAGAGCTGTTTGTGATGGAATAAGCCATGTGTGTTGCGGGCAAATGCTTGCTGGTATATAGCCTTAAATTTAACCAAAAAAGTGTTAATGCATGTTACAAAAAGTGTATAGCTGGAAACTATGTTTAAATACGACTCCAATGATATAATCTATGGCGACATGCACTCGTATTTTATTAGTTAATAAATCCTACTTATAAACCAGGATAGGGGTATAATAGGTAATTAAATCGCAAACATTTTTTTATTAACTATATATGTACGTGTCCTCTCATCCTCCTCTCGCACGTCTTGTCACCCCGCTCCCGCAGACGGCTTACAACACAAGCTTGTGCAGCACGTGGGGGGTGTTCTTTTGGCCAAATGGTGGCGCCAATGAATCGTCGGTGAGCCCGTTCCCACGCAACCTCGCAGGTTCCCGCGCAAGCTTCCCACCTGACTCGGTGAAATCCTCCAAAATCCCAATGCTTACCAGCCTGTTATAAAAACCCTCACGGCCGGCGAGTCCTGCTTTGCATTTTCCCCTCCCTCCTTGTAGCTTATCTCGTCTGCTTCTTCCACAATCGCCAATGGCACTGGTCCTTCGTCGTCGCTCAGCCACTCCGCCGTCATCAGAGGACAGCTGCAGCTGGGAGGCTGCATCGCGGCGGCGGCGCAGTCCCCGGTGTAGTGTAGTGCGCGTGGCGTCCCTGTTGGGTGTGCGCGGAACACCCACCACAGGCTCAACCGCCGCTGCCCGTCGCCAGCTGTTGCCGGCCGCCGTTGCCGCCACACCACCGTCGAAAGCCAGGGCCATCTCCCGCTCCGCCACCGCGGCCTGAAGGCAGGAGGTGGCCGTCGTGGCCGCCACCCCACTGCAGGCCACCGTGGCCATCACCCGCTCCACCACCGGGGCCCGAAGGCGGGAGTTGGTGTTCGTGGTCGTCACCCCATCGTCGGCCGCCATGGCCGCCAGCCCACCGTCGACCACCGGGAACATCACCCGCTCCGCCACCGCTGCCCGAAGGAGGGGGCGGAGGTGGAGGCCCATACGTTCGTCAGCGACCTTGCACGCTATATCGAGTTCCTGTGGGAGGAGGAGGAGCGCCTCGTCGAGCACGCAAAGAGCCTTACCGCAGCTACGGCTGCAGCACACACCAACACAGAGGGGAGGAATCGGGAGATCTATGAGCAGTCTAGCCGCTTCGAGAGGGATCGTCTGGAGCGGCAGTGGGCGTTCGAGCTGGCGAGCATCGCTGAACGTGCAGCAGCGGCAGGCATCGTATTGCATTTGTCCAGCTCGTCGGTAGGCTCCTCCTCCTCCTCCTCTGCCTCTTACTAAGTGCGCTCGGCAGAGCAGAGGCTGCCGGAAGTAGCACAAAGCCCCTCCGTGGTAGTAGTAGTATTTAGGGGATATTTTGTTCAGTTCATCTGACTATAGATGTGTGGTCGAGTTGTACAACGTACTTAAAATTAGCTAGTATATATAGTTGAACTACATATTTCAGTACGTGGTTGGCAACAATTGGGGAGAAGTTTGGTCGGTTCAGCTATCGAGTTTAACTATTTGTATAAATTAAGAATGACTGCTTAATGTATGAATGAAATTTATGCTTAATTGCTGAATTTTAGTTGCAAAAAATACATAGTGCTAATGATTTCTAGCTGCATATTTTGACAAATCGCAGTGTTATAAGGATTGACAAATGGCAACGTTACTAGATCAACAAATGTAAATCTTTCCAGTATGACAAATAGCAACATACCCAATATGAAAGATGCAAATCTTACCAAATTGTTTGTACGTGGTTGCACACGGGTCATCCAGAACAACCGTTTGCGTTGAATGGATGCACAAATCCTGCGCTGCTCTCACTTTGCATACGGGTGTTCTATCTAAATCGTTTGCGATCAAGAGCTGCAGAAATCCTGGTCGACACATTTTCTCTTACCTTTCTGGGGAAGCTGTCGGTTTGCATACGGGTGTTCTAACTAAAACATTTGCGATGAGTGTTTTATATTTAAAAAGCGAATTAAACTGCGGCTTGGGCACCATTAATGGAGAGGACGCGAGCAAGGCAGGCGGCCATGGAAATCAAAGGGCTCGCTTCCTAGTGACCCTGCGCAGCGTACAGGCCGCATGCTTCCCGGTGAGTCTGCACACTCGAGGACAGCTTGCACGCCTCTCGGTCAGCCTGCGCATCGGACGGTGCTCGCACGCCTCCCGTTCAGTCAAGGTCAAGCAGCTATCCGCACGGCACCTCCTATAGCCATTAAAACAAAGACATGTGGCGTCACATGAATGGTTAATAGAATTTTGAATTTACTAAAATTTAAAAACCAGGCATCTCAATATTTTGCCGGCAATCAATGGTGCCCCGATGTTTGAAATTCATGCCCTATTTCTTGCATGGGACCTAAGCATGCACCCTAGGACACAGATTTGATTTTTCAACAAATTTATATGCACTGGAGCATGTGCATGTAGTTCAAATTTGAATTATGCACATAAAATACATTGAAAACTCAGTTAATGCATAAAAATGTCCAAACGAATCCCGAAAAATCACAAAAATTGACACAACACTCCTGTTGTTCTATGTTAACACGAGAAAAAAAATTGAAAGCAATAAGAGGCAATGGATATCGTTTCGTCCCCAAAGGTGGGACGTTCCCTACCGAAAATCATCATGCTTGTTGTGAGAAGCTCTGATTTGTGAGAAGCATATACCCAAACCTGCCTCAAATGGGACAAAATTTGTACCACGGCATGTTGATGCCGCTCCATGATAGCATGCCAAGTTTCATGAATTTCAGACGAGTTTTCGATTTACTAGAATTTAAAAACCAGGCATCTCAATGTTTTGCCGGCAATCAACGGTGCCCCGGTGTTTGAAATTCATTCCCATTTCTTGCATGGGACCTAAGCATGCATTCAAGGACACATATTTAATTTTTCAACAAATTTATATGCATTGGAACATGTGCATGTAGTTCAAATTTAAATTATGCACATAAAATGCATTGAAAACTCAGTTAATGCATAAAAATGTCCAAACGAATCCCGGAATATCACAAAAATTCGCACAACACTCCTGTTGTTCTATGTTAACACGAGAAAAAGATTTGAAAGCAATAGGAGGCAATGGATATCGTTTCGTCCCCAAAGGTGGGACGTTCCCTACCGAAAACCATCATGCTTGTTGTGAGAAGCTCCGGTTTGTGAGAAGCATATACCCAAACCTGCCCCAAATGGGATAAAATTTGTACCACAGCATGTTGATGCTGCTCCATGATAGCATGCCAAGTTTCATGAATTTTAGACGAGTTTTGGATTTACTAGAATTTAAAAACCAGGCATCTCAATGTTTTGCCGGCAATCAACGGCGCTCCGATGTTTGAAATTCATTCTCATTTCTTGCATGGGACCTAAGCATGCACCCAAGGACAGAGATTTGATTTTTCAACCAAATTATATGCACTGAAGCATATGCATGTAGTTCAAATTTGAATTATGCACATAAAATGCATTCAATACTCAGTTAATGCATAAAAATGTCCAAGCGAACCCCGAAAAATCACAAAAATTTACACAACACTCCTGTTGTTCTATATTGACACGAGAGAAAAACTTGAAAGCAATAAGAGGCAATGGATATCGTTTCGTCCCCAAAGGTGAGACGTTCCCTATCGAAAACCATCATGCTTGTTGTCAAAAGCTCCGGTTTGTGAGAAGCATATACCCAAACCTGCCCCCAATGAGACAAAATTTGTACCACGGCATGTTGATGCCGCTACATGATAGCATGCCAAGTTTCATGAATTTCAGATGAGTTTTGGATTTACTAGAATTTAAAAACCAGACATCTCAATGTTTTGCTGGCAATCAACGGTGCCCTGGTGTTTCAAATGCATTCCCATTTCTTGCATGGGACCTAAGCATGCACACAAGGACACATATTTTATTTTTCAACCAGTTTATATGCACTGGAGCATGTGCATGTAGTTCAAATTTGAATTATGCACATAAATGCATTGAAAACTCAGTTAATGCATAAAAATGTCCAAACGAACCCCGAAAAATCACAAAAAATGCACAACACTCATGTTGTTCTATTTTGACACTCGGAAAATTTTGAAAGCAATAAGAGACAATGGATATCGTTTCCTCCCCAAAGGTGGCACGTTCCCTACCGAAACCATCACGCTTGTTGTGAGAAGCTCTGGTTTGTGAGAAGCTTATACCCAAACCTGCCGAAAATAGGACAAAAATTGTACCACGTCATGTTGATACCGTTACATGATAGCATGCCAAGTTTCATGAGTTTTGGATTTACTAGAATTTACAAACTAGGCATGTCAATGTTTGCGGCCGAGTGACGGTGGCAGGGTGTTTAAAATTCATTCACATTTCTTCCATGGGACCTAAGTATGCAACCAAGGACACATATTTGATTTTTTTTCATTAAGTTTATATGCACTAGAGCATGTGCATGTAGTTCAAATTTGAATTATGCGCATAAAATGCCTCGAAAATCCAGTTAATGTATAAAAATGTACAAATGAACACTGAATCATTCCAATTTTTTTGACGACACACCTATAGTTGCATGTTCACTGTAGATATAAGTTCTAACAATTCAAACACCATCCTTTGTAGGTGTGACCCAATTATGTAATTCAAATGATCAAGACGATAAATCAAGTAGATCGCGCACAATTTATTATCACCAACCATGTGAGATGCAGCACAAAATATCTTGGAGCATCGTCAGTGTATAGTATGCCCATGGCTTACGAGGGAAGGTGCATCGGCTACATTCCAAAGTGCGTCAGTTCTGAATAAGGGACCGTGTCCGATGACACCTTGCGCGCCAGTTTTTTGGATGAAGCGATTCCAAATTTTCGGCTTTCACGGAAATATCTACCTCCCCGCCCCTCCCCCTTACCAAAAACCACATTTCCCCTCTTTCCAAGTTGAAACCTTCAATCCTTGCTTGCAGCGCCGCCGCCTCCTCGCCAGCGACCCTCCTTCACCTCCTCGGCCTCGCCTATCCAAGCAGGTAATCCACACTGACCTCCATCCTCCTCCTCCTTCCACATCCCACATGCCCCTACCGTCGGCGCGAGCGCGACACCTTCCACCCAAATCATCGACCCCTCCACCAAATAAGCGTTGGCCTAAGCTATGGTGCATGCAGTATAGCCAGGACTTCAAGGAACATTTGGCAGCCGAGAAGCCACTACTAGGAAAAGGCCTACTAATAGCGCACCAGTTTTGCCTACTAATGGCGCATCACTGGTGCGCCATTAGTATCTAGTATACTAATGGCGCACCACCCAATGCGCCATTAGTATATAACACCATGCGCCATTAGTATGCCTCCCAGGGCCATATTTAACCATGTGCTTTGGCACACTAATGGCGCACTGCGGATGGATGCGCCATTAGTATACTTGGCATACTAATGGCGCACTCTGTAGTGATGCGCCATTAGTATGAATATTAGGTTTTATTTTTTTTACTTTTCTGATTTTTGCACAAGTTACAAAATATATTATTTGACTGAATATAGACAGTAGCACACAGCAACAGCAGATTCATCGAATACAATAGAAGATTACTCTCCGAATACAATTCATCATATTAGTCTCCGAATTCAAAAGACCGAACAAAGATAAAACATTACAAGTCTTGAGACCGCGAGTATCGAGTTTGTCGGAAGTAATACTAATCCTAAGAAGTCCTACTAATCATCATCATACAACTTCTACTCGTTATTCATAACAAGTCATACGATCATCATCTTGATAGTCATCGAACCAACCCTACTTAATTGTTCTTAGCACATGATCATCAGTATTAGGCAGGACCTAAATACCCTATTTAAGCTAAAATAGCATAAAACAATATAGACCCTGACTCTCCATTATGGAGAATGGAGAACATCCTGTCTCCAATTCTTGCGCTTCGCTTCCTTTTGCTTCCAAGAAGCTCCTTACGACTGTCCATACATTTTTCTATCCTTTGATTTTCATGTCTCCACTTCTTTTAGAAATCTCGTATGGACAGTTAAGATTCGTAGGACGACCTGGTTGTATGTTCAAAACATTAACACTACCTTTCTGATACATCATTTGAGGCACACAATTCTCTGGGATTATCTGTTGAAAAACATAGTAATAACTTCATAGTTAGCAATGATGTACTAGTTTTAGAAGTATGCAAAAGATGCACGGATGTCGTAATAGTAAAAATCTTACCAGGGTATCTCCATGGTAGTTACCGTAGTTGAACACATGCACTAGTGGCACGTATTTACCATAATGTTGAGGAGTTTGATTGTGGATAGTGTAATTCTCAATGTCAGTATAAAATCCGACCAGATGATTTTTCTCCTTGTAAGTTGTTAATTCAGAGTCATCGGTGTACTGGGTTTTGTCTACCATCTCCCGCACATTCTTTGAACAATAAAAATAAGCTGACAATGGAAATAAGTTGTCAACTATTTTGAAATAAACAATATAAATTAGCTAATAACTATGTTTGAGAAATTCACATAGCGGTAGAACTGGAGGCGTATCAACAAGGACCCAAATGTCCATATTTTCTTGGTTGATGTCAGGATTACCAAGATCCATGGTGATAAGCATACCCTCATCAAAACCATACATCTTGCAAAATGCTTCCCAATTTTTGCAACCAAAATGGGTTACGCTCTCAGAATTATATAGATTTACTTCAAAGTCCACATCGTGATGAGTCCTTAGGTGAATTTTCTTTGTTTCAGAAATTTCATGGTCTTCAAAATCCATCCTCTCCAAGACATAGCGTCTTGCATGGCATGGGATAAGCTATACTCAAATTGTAAAAGATGAAAATTACATGTTGAAATAGTTTAAGTCATGCTTAATTATGAAAATAACACTTGTTGTCGTTGTGTACCGTTTCAACTTCAAAGGTCTCCTCGAGCTTAATGCTGAAGCGCCGATCATCGTCCAGGTGAGGCATGTCGCACAGACCTTGATTGTCGTGGCACCAGTCGCACTCCGCCGGGAGACTTTCGTCGTCCGATGATGATGACGACATATCCTACGTTCATAATTCAAAACTACATCATTTAGGGTTTGTCGACACCGAGGCATCCTAAAAGCTAAGCTTTTATCATTTAGGGTTTGTCGACGCTGAGGCACCCTAAAAGCCTAAGCTTTCATCATTTAGGTTCTTATCGACACCGAGGCACCCTAAAAGCCAAGATTTTATCATTTAGGGTTTGTCGACGTCGAGGCACCCTAAAAGCCTAAGCTTTCATCATTTAGATTTTATCGACGCCGATGCATGCATTAGTCGCAAGTACCCCATATGTCCTATTTTTAGCAAAGTCATGCTAAAATTCACGGAAAATTTCGGCATGGCCTTTGCTAAAAATAGGACATATGGAGTACCCGGATTTGCCGGAACAGAAGTTAATCGACATTCCGGCAAACTCAAGGGCCTCTCGGGGTACCTGCAAATTCATCACGACACAATGGTCGGAGATAAAACCCAGCAAACTAGCAAGATGATCATCATCTTTAAAAGTCATTACTTGTCAAATACAGAAGAAGGAACAATTTTTTTGTGACATAGTTGGCCCATACAGAAGAAGCAACACCCTGCACTAGCCTAAAAACAAGTGAAGTTTCACCCATATAAGAACAACTTTATAAAAACAGAGAAGTTGCTATGTTTTTTCTACTGCTAGGAAAAACATTACTCATTGGAAATGAAAATCTCAGTACCAGCATTTTGAACTTTGAAATGAAATACAGTAGTAGTATTAGTAGTATATGGAGTAGTATCTTGTCTAGTAGTAGTATTAGTTGTATATGGAGTAGCAAGTTTTGCCTCAGAGACCGCAAAAGCTATGTTTTTTCTCAATTCAGATAGCTAAGTGGAAAACCACGTCAAGTCCTGTTTTAATACTCTATTTCTCAATGCATGCAATTGGTTTCATCTGGACTACATCATAGAACCACCAATAAAGTACACTGAAAAAATATATAGAGATGCCTACGGTTCCTATCCTTGAGTAGCATGATTAGAGATGAGTAGATCTCCTAAAGGTGTCATAAGCACCTGCTGTTACTCTTGGAAGCAATGCAAACATGTAAAAGTTATTACTGTTGACAATACTACTCAAATATCCATCTATCAGGACACAAGGCATGATAATACATCTAATCTAATGAAATCTGAACTCAACTTGATCATGGTTCATGCCCTCAGACACATCAGCACCTCAAGAATGCCATGACAAAATGAAAAGGACCAAGACAATCACCACACAAGTGAAGAGAGAACTCGGGGCCTCTTTGACAAAAATGAAAAGGACCAATACAATGAAAAGGACCAGTGAGATGAAAAAACTAAGGTCAGGGGGGACATCAAAACGCAGAAGTGCATAACACAAGCTCACCGACATAGACACACATAACAGCCGCACAACAGCATAGACATTAAACATGTGCAGAGATCACAATCAACAGAGGCATAACAGTAGAAATTACAGGTGTAGATTGCTCTGTTCAACAAACTTCCTATCAGTCCAACAATGTTTCTGAATCTAAACTTTTTCAGTTAATAGAACCTAAACCTGACAATGTTCAGTTAACAGAAAGGGGGGAGGGGAACCGATGCAGCTCACCGAGAGGAAGACGATGGCGAGATCATGCGGGGATCGATGATGAGGCCGCGGTGGCCAGAGGTGGAAGAAGGCGCGGACGCCCTAGACGGTGGAGGCGTCGATGTCATAGAGGTGCCGGAGACCTTGCCCAGCAAGACAGAGAAGGGGCCGTCAGCCCCGGCGCAGGCGGGGGGCAAGGGGAGGAGGAGGAGGGGAAGAGGAGGAGAAGGGTCGGGGGGCGTACAGTGCTGCGTGGCTGCTCGGCGCCAACGGCGAGGAGGAAGGCGAAGACGTTGAGGGTCGGGGCGGCGGGCGCGGGGGCGCGGGGGTGGTGGGGGCGGCGGGGGTGGGGGCGCGGGGGCGCGTGGGCGGCGGGGGTGGAGTCCGGCGGGGGTTGGGGCGGCGGCGTCGTGGGTCTGGCGAGGGAGAGAGGGACGAAAGGGGATCTCTGGCGAGGGAGAGGTACGACTTAGCTATAGGGGGAAGCTTACTAATGGCGCACCACCCGTCGGTGCACCATTAGAAAATTTTTTTAGATAGCAATGGCGCACCCACCGCCGGTGCGCCATTAGAAATCTTTTTTAGATAGCAATGGCGCACCACCAGCCGGTGCACCATTAGTATATTTATTATTATTATTATTTAATAAATGAATATGAATATGAAACAGTAATATTTTTTATAAAAATAGTAATAATTGTTGTTTAACAACAATTGTAGTCTACAATTTTTTATAATTATTTTTTAGAAAATGAATATGAATATGAAACAGTAATAATTTTTTATAAAAACAGTAATAATTTTTTTAAAAATATCATCAAATTTGTTATTTGAAAATATCATCGGCGGCGGCAGTGGAGCGGGGGAGGGTGGGGGCGTCGTCGGCGGCGGTGGAGCGGGGGAGGGTGCGGTGGGTCGTCGACGGCGGTGGAGCGGGGGAGGGTGCGGGGGGTCGTTGGCGGCGGTGGAGCGGGGGGAGGGGGCAGGGGGTGCTCGGCGGCGAGGAGGATCCGGCGAGGGGGATAGCTATCGAGAGGGAGGGGGATCGAGATCGAGTGTCCTCATGAATATTCAATATTTTTTCATATGAAATATGATTAAATATCATCAAATTTGAAAAAATATTCATGAATTCAAAAAGTGCCCATGAAATTTAAAAATATTCATGATATCAAAAAGTAAAAAAAAAGTGCCCATTACTAGTTTAAACTAGTAATGGCGCACTATGCAACGGTGTGCCATTAGTAGTTTTGCAAAAAAGTAAAAAAAAACAGTAGTGGCGCACTCTACGGCTGGTGCGCCATTAGTAGTTCTAACTACTAATGGCGCACTCTGCCCGGATGCGCCATTAGTATGTTTGAAAAAAATGAAAAAAAACATTTTGTTACTAGTGGCGCATCGTGTGCCTGGTGCGCCATTAGTGTCTTCCACACTAATGGCGCACCAACAGATGGTGCGCCATTAGTATATAGTAATGGCGCACCACATGTCTGGTGCGCCATTAGTGTCATTTCCATCTATAGCCCTTTTCTTAGTAGTGAGCAAATCGCGACCACACATGCGGATGAGGTCGCGATGGCTGCCATTCGTGCCGACCCCCAGATCTTGAAGGAGCACCTTGCCATTTGCTAGCTACGCCGATTATGCATGCTCGGTTTACCCGTTGCCTGTGCTGCTCCTTCCTTTCCTTCACAAATTCTAATGAATTGTGCTATCTAATTTTACCATGCAAACTGTTGCTCTAGTGTATATGTTCTATATGTCGTGCAGTATGGTGCTCACTTATTAACTGTTTTGTTAATTAGTTGCCATCTTCAGTTAACTATTTAGTTCAATTCTGCAAATGTGATGTTCAATTCTTCACGCTACAATTTTGTATTGTCTTCCATGTGAGAAATAAATCGAATTTATCTTTAAAAAATTGTGGGTGCATTCTGTTATTGTATACCATGTGAGGAATAAATTGAATTTAGCAGTAGTAAATACATGAGAAACAAATACAATTGCTACAATTGACTGTAGTTAACTGTTTGGTTAACTGTCTGATCTTTTATTAGGAGTATGTTATATTGTGCAATGTGGTGCTCAGTTAATGTTTGGTTCATTTGTTGTGGTGTTTAGTTAACTGCTTGGTTTGGTGTTATATTGTGCAATGTGGTGCTCAATTAATGTTTGCTTCATTTTTTGTGGTGTTTAGTTAACTGCTTGGTTCAATTCTGCAATGCGATGTCCAATTGTCGTGGATAGAATTTTGTATTGTTGTGCATGTGAATAAATCGAATTTGGCTGCACTTAATACATGAGAAACATATAAAAGTGCTATATTTCCTAGTTCTTAATCATGTTTGGTTTGGATAAATGGGTTTTCCCTATGGCTTGGATTAATCTGATGAATATGCAATGTGATTATTTTTTATCAATATATTTTACTGATAGCATGCGAACCTTTACTTAACCTGATGACTAACTACCTTATATGTGTTGCAGCGAAACAATAGGAAGCACTGAGGTTTACAATCGAGGTTAACACGTGCATGGTTCGTTGTCTAATAGCACATTATTGTTTAATTGCATAAACCATTCCAATATTTAGGTTCTTAACAATTTGGTCTTGCACATATAGGTCCTGCTGTCAGAGGTTTTGACCCGCTGTTTGACCCTTTTTGCATATGGAGAAATGAGTTGTCCATAAATATCAGTCAAGTCAAGAAACTTAGAAAGATTGTTAGGATAAAGATATTAGCAACAAAAAACAACAGGATCTTTCTCTGCACAATGAGGAAGACATCACCTCACTACAGAATGGTACTAACTGTTATACCTTGCCTTTTTTTATTCCTTTGCCTTATTTCCAATGTAGAGAAGATATTTATGCACATCCTTGTTTTCGGGCCTTTCCAAAGCAGTTCACTGATGATTATCTCTCAAACCACCTGCATGGTCAGGAGGCGGGGAAGGTATTCATACAACACCCATGGTTCGATATTAAAGTGTTCTTGAAAAGGATGAATGATGGACGGTCAATCATCCACAGGCACTGGCCTAAAGTTACAAAGACCGTCAACATCAATGGAGGCTCAATATTCGCCTTCTGCTTCAGCACTTTTCCAAATAAGATACATCTGTCAATGTACCGTCTATGATGCTAATTTCGAAAGGTTATAGATGTTGCATGTGAAACTTGGTCCTGGTGTTGTTGTGTAATGGGGTAGCTGAGTGATAAAGCTATATGATGATGTACTCTGATGTATTTCAATTATGAAAATGAAATATATTGTGTGCTTAATATGAACTGTCGATTAGATTAATAAATGGATTATGAATAATCGGATAATTAGCCTGCTTATTGGGTTTTGCTATTGCAAATGGTTGTTAAAAAAATACCCTGGGCGATGACCTCAGGCAACGCACACAGTTTCTAGGAATAAACCATATTGGATCAATGAACAATCACACACGACTTTCTCTCAGTAACTATTTGCGTTAGGACACCTTGCGCAAATGTTTACCACATGAAAACTATGTGTGATGGACAGCCTTTGCCACACAGTTTCTTTCACGGACCGTGTGTGATATATTCAATAACGCAAGCGATTTAACGGAAAAAATTGTGTGTGATGTACCTGTGAACGGAAATGTTTTCCTTCGAGCGACTGTGTGGGATGTATATACGAACAGAAACGTTTAGCGGGGACTGACTGTGTGGTATGTACTTGCGACCGGAAACAATTTTGCTGTATAATTATATTTTTTAGCTCTACTGTACATATTTCCATATTTAAGCGCTCATCGGTCGCACACGACCTCATTTTGCCGAACGTGTGTGCCAGGAGGGCATATCCCCGACGGTTTCTAGGTCGTGTGGGAAGGACCCCCTATCGCCCACACTCACTTGACGACGGTTCTAGATGCAGTCGCGGAAAGGGGTTTTAAACCGTTTGTTTAGGAGCTCGATGTACTAGTGATTATTGCCTCTAGGGATTATTTCCAATAGTCTCCACTTGCACTAGAGTCAATAATCTAGTTTGCATGGTCTCTTTAACACCTATAGATATCTGGTGTTGCTAATGCTTTGCTCGTGGTAGAGCCTTTGTCATCGGGTCTGACACATTCAAATCCGTGGGAATCTTGATAATCTTCACATATCCCTTCTCAACAAATTGTCGGACAATCTTTCTGGTCTTCATGTGTGATCTTGGTTCCTTTGCTTGAGCAAGGGCACCACTATTATCAAAGTAGAGAGGCATTGGATTCATCACACTTGGGACAACACCAATTTCTTCAAGAAACATCTTGATCCAGAACGCCTCCTTTGAAGCTTCCAAAGTTGCAATATACTCGGCTTCTGTCGTGGAATCCGCAATAGTGTTTTGTTTGAAACTCTTGCAAACAACCGTACCACCATTAAGTGTAAAAACATAACCTGATTGAGATTTATAGTCATCTATATCAGTCATGAAGCTAGCATCGGTGTAACCATTGACAATGATTTCTTCATCTCCTCCATAAACAAGGAGCATATCCTTTGTTCTTCTAAGGTACTTAAGAATATTTTTTACTATTGTCCAGTGAGCCACTCCTGGATCACTCTCGTATCTTCTACTAACATTTAGTGCATAAGAAACATCTGGTCTTGTACAAATCATAGCATACATAATGGAGCCAATAGCATAGGCATATGGTACTCCACTCATTTGCACTCGCTCATCAACTGTCTTTGGACATTGATTTTTGCTAAGTGTTACACCATGTAACATTGGGAGAAATCCTTTCTTTGCATTCTCCATTTTAAACCTCTTTAAAACCTTGTCAATGTACGTGCTTTGGCTTAGTGCTATTAGACATCTTCATCTATCTCTATAGATCTTTATGCCCAATGTATATGCAGCTTCACCTAAGTCTTTCGTTGAAAACACACCTTCAAATAGTCTTTTATTGTGCCAAGATACTTAGTACCATTCCCAATCAATAATATGTCATCTACATATAATATTAGAAATGCTACAGAGCTCCCACTGAACTTCTTGTATACACAAGCTTCTTCATCATTTTTAATGAAGCCAAACTATTTTACAACTTCATCAAAACATTGATTCCAGCTCCTTGATGCTTACTTCAAACCATAGATTGACCTTTGAAGCTTGCATACCTTTCTGGCATTCTTTGGATCAACAAAACCTTTTGGTTGTATCATGTATACATCCTCTTTTAGATTTCCATTTAGGAAAGCAGTTTTGACATCCATCTGCCTTCACCACTTCCATCCTCGTTTAGATTTCAAAAGCAGATTTCCATTGTTCCTACTACCTCCACCACTCCCACCACCTCCGCCACTTACACCATTCCTATCCTAGTCATTAGCATCGTCTGTAACAACATCAATACTCCTCTATCCCCATGTTATCATTTTGGGGGCTATGGACCTCTACAGATATTTGAATTTGAACTCTACACCTCATTTTAACTCTAATCTCCTTAGAGACATTGGAACATTTTCTGCCAATGCACATCAAGAAGTAGACCAAAAGCAGACACCATTTGATCTAGGGTAGACTATTCACACCATTTAGGTAGCAGTCTTCTTAGTTGGATCCAAGTTTTAGTCAATTCCTCGAAGTTTTCTAGCTCTTCCTTCCAGACACACAAAGCATGCATGCTTGTATACTCAATGATGTTTCCATATCATGAGCCGGGCATCACCAAGTAACTGGCATCAGCATAGAGCATCACCCGCCCGATGCCAATATTTCTAGAAAAATGAAGTGCTCTAGATCGAGCTATAGCTTCAGCCTGTAGGGGGTCGCCAAGGAGTTCAAACATGCCCGCCCAAGCTCCATGTATTGTTGCCGACATAGAGCCCCAGATTTCTATAGCTTGCACAGTGGGCAGTGTATCTCTTTGTGTGTGTGTGTGTGTGTGTGTGTGTGTGTGTGTGTGTGCTGATCTACACATACACACATTTACAAGAGATCGAATGTGAATGTGCCACACATGCAAGTATATATTTATGATCAAAGATCAACCAACCTAGATATGTAACTACATCAAACATGGTCGATGATCTCACACCCTATTGTCGCACCGGATAATAAGACATACAGAACCCTTTTGGAATAAATATCTCTTCTAGACATAATGGTGACCTTGTAAGCCTTTCACATTTGAAACAATGTATATATGTGGCTATTAAGATCCAGTATAAGAATACATACATAGTGTCCACCATATAACATCCTTTGCTGGTCGAAAGCGCGAGCACTCGAGTGTTGAGTGTTACTAGGACAGGATTAATGACAAAATATTTGTGAAATAATTTCATTAATATTCCAAAAAGTTTCTAGAGGACCGAAAGCGTTTCAGGGTTTATAGGGTAATACCGGTATTATCGATAAACAATATATAGGTGGAAAGTGTTCTAGTGATGTTAAATTAATAGCAAAAGGCTCTAATAATAGTTAAGAGGCTTTTATATTTAATTAAATATCAACGGGTCATAGAAGGCCAAGTGTCGGAAAGCATATTGGGATAGGAGGTGGCGCCCCCTTCCCACTTGGGGAAGGAACGGGGAGGACGAATTGGAGGGGGTTTCTCCCTCCTCGTGGCCGTCCAAGGGGGGGACCTTCCCCCATTGTGTGGCGCCCATGCTACTTGTAAGCTGCGCGCGTTGGGATTTTCCCCAAAGATGAAGGATGAAGCAGTACAATAGAGATAAATATTTCCCTCAGTGAGAAGAAAGGTTATCGAACCAATAGGAGAATCACACAAACCCCAGTGAACAACACCTGCACACACAAAAGCAAATAGTTGCACCCACCATGGGCAAGAGGGTTGTCAATCCGCTTGAAGTCGTTACTTGCAAGGATTAAATCTTGTATAGGTAGATAGATAAATTACAAAACAAAATATATAATAAATAAATTGTAGCAAGGTATTTTTGGTTTTAGTGATATGATTAAAGTAGACCCAGGGCCATAGTTTTCACTAGAGGCTTCTCTCTCAAAACAGTAGCATACTCTGAGTAAACAAATTATTGTCGGGCAATAGATAGAAAAACTCATAGTTATGACGTATTCATGGCAATGATCATGCATATAGGCAACTAGACTGTCTCTTGCCTGAATCTACTACTATTACGCCAGCAATTGACCGCTATCCATCAAATATCTATGGTATTAAGTTCATGACAAACAGACTCACACTTTAAGGAAGATGACATGATGTAGACAAAGTAAACCCAATAAATATGAATAAACCCCGTCATTTTACCCTAAATGGAAACAATACAATGTGTGCCTCGCTACCCCTTCTATCACTGGGTGAGGACACCGCAAGATTGACCCCATCACAAAGCACCTCTCCCCTGAAGATAAATCAATCTAGTTGGTCAAACCAAATGGATAGATCGGAGAGAAATATAAAACTATAAAAATCATGCATTATAAAGTTCAGAAAAGACTCAATTACTTTTAGTGAATAATTTGATCATAAACCCACAATTCATTGGATCCCAACAAAGACACCGCAAAAGAAGATTACGTCGAATAGAACTCCAACAAGATCGAGGAGAATAATGTATTAAGATAAAAGAGAGAGAAGAAGTCATCTAGATACTAGATATGGTCCCATAGGTCTGTGGTGAACTACTCACGCATCATCGGAAGGCGACAAGAATGACGTAGAAGCACTCTGTGATCGAGTCCCCTTCCGGCAGAGTACATAAAAGGCCTCCGGATGGGATCATGAAAGAACAGAGGCTTGATGCGGTGGAAAAGGTGTTCCGGTTGGCTCTCTATTGGTTTGGGATAGAGGTGGAATCAGGTCAAACGAAGTTGCATGGGAGTCATGAGTTCACGGGGCGCGCCCTGTGAGCTCGTGGCTCTCCCGTATGTCTTCTGGCCTCCTCTCGGACCTTCTAGGGTCCCTTTCTGTCCAGAAAAAATCACCATAAAGTTTCATCGCGTTTGGGCTTTGTTTGGTACTGGTTTTCTGAAAATTCAAAAAACAAGCAAAAAAATAGAAACTGGCACTGGGCACTGGGTTTATAGGTTAGTCAAAAAAGTGATATAAAATAGCATATAAATGGATATAAAGCATATAGGTAATATAATGGCATGAAATAATAAAAAATATAGATACATTGGAGACGTATCATTCCCCTTCCCCTCGTCCAACCTATATATACTAGAGGTTTTGGCACTTTTGGATACACAAGTTTTGGAGCCTTCTCTAGTTCTAGTTGATCCAATTAGACCTAGACCTAGATCCTCTGACCCTCATAATTAGAAGGCCAGTATGGTTCAAATCTCCTCCCTCTTGTTCTTCGGCGATGATTAGCTCTGGACGACAAAACACTATCGGATCGTGAAGACCGTACGCTTGCAATCTGGGGAGAGGTTGTGCTTTCGATCTACCGTTTGAGGGACCATCCATGGACAGTTCTAGGGATCGTTCATCTACGGTTCGAGGGACACCAAGTACGATCTACACCAATTCATCTTCTTCCGCTGCAAATCGGAGTCGGTAACGATCTGATCTAAACCGTTTATTGCATCTTTATAGTGTTCTTGTTTGATCGTAGGGCAACGTTTTTTTCGTTTTCTACTACTTTGACCAACAGCGTGCACCTTTGAATGAGAAACAATCTTACCGAAGGGAGTTTTCAGTTCTATGCAAAAAAAATCATTTTCTATTTTTGGAGTGTAATAAATGGGTATTTTGTGAAGAACACTACGAAATATTTGTTGCAAAATGGCACCAGTTCATTGAAAAAAACATTAGACCATATTTATGTACAAATAATCAAAGAGTTACATGTCCAAAGGTTTCCATCCACCTCTCATCAAAACCGCAATTTTTTGTCGATTCAGCTAGAAGCGGGTCAAATTTAAACTACATGTCCTAGATAGTTTGCTCATGATTTTTTGCAAAAAATATTTTTAGGTACATAAGTAGCTAGTTCATCAGAGATCAACCGAGAGTTTCGTAAGATTCAACCCCTAGCTATGAATAGTCATATCGTCAATTTTGACCACATTTTGAAACCGCCATAAGAAATAAATAGAAATGGAAAACCTTCATTGTGTCATTATATGTGACCTAGTTTCCAAGAAAAATAACCAACTTGAACTAAAACAAATATGTTTTAAAAGTGTTCTCACGAATGTGCTATCATGTATGAAGATTTATGGCGTTCAACCAACGGAACAATATTGTAGACACATTCATGGCATAATTTATTTAAATGATATCAGATTATGCACAAGGGTGCATCTTCGAATGACAAATGATGTTGCCATAGGGAGTTTTCATTTTTGTTTGCAAAAAAAACTTCATTTTCCATTTCCCGAGTGCCAAAAACAGGTTTTTTGTGAAGAACCTACCAAATATTTGTTGCAAAATGACCACATCAATTTTTAAAAATATTACCATATTTAATTTATAATTGACCAAATGATTGTGTGTCATAAGCTTTCCATCCACCTCTTGTCAAAGTGACAAATTTATGTTGATTCAGCACAAGCAGGTCAAATTTGAACTACAATTGCCTCATAGTTTTCTCATTATTTGTTTTCAAAAAATGTTTTTAGGAACACAGGTATCTATTTCATTAGTGATCCACCAAAAGTTTAGCAAGACTCCACCCATAGCTACAAACGGTCATGCCGGCAATTTTGACCACATTTTGAAACACCATACAAAATTGAAATTAAATTAAAAAATGTAAAACATTCGCATTGTGTCACCATTGTTGACATAGTTACTAGGAAAATTAACAAATTTGAAATATGACAAATATCATAAAAAAAAGTGTTCTCACATATGAGCTAACATCACTAGTAGGGAAACATCTAATTAGTGGCATTCAACATTGCCCTATAGCAGCGTCCGACCCGAGCGCCGCTAGTACAGTGCCGTTGGTAGCAAACCAGTAGCACCGTGCCCACCGAACGCGGTTAGTGACCAGCATGCAGCACGTTAGCAGCGTTCGCCAGCTGTGCGTCCACCGTATACGCGCTAAGCGCTTTGCGCTTAGCGCTATCGGCGTGTCCACCGTATACGCGCTGCAGGTTTGCTACAGCGTTAGCAGCGCTCACCATCGGTCCGGAATGCTGCTAAGTTGTGAATATATTGGACGCGTTTACTGTAGCCCACACGCTGCTAAAAGTTTTTTTGGGCCAAAAACAATTTTCACGGCAGCCATTGCTGGCGTGGAAGCGTTTGCACAATTTTGGTGGCATGGATTAGGAGTGGATTAGCGAGCTGCTCGGCTCGTTAAGCTCATGCTCGTTACGCAGGTGCTCATTAAGGCTTGGCTCGTTAAGCTCGTTAAGTTTAACAAGCAGAAAACCCTGCTCGGCTAGGTTCGTTAAGCTCGTGCAGCTAGTGAGCGCTCGCGAAAGCTCGTTAACAGATTCTGATGTGTTACGGTCTAAATGATGAGTGTGTAGATGTGGTTTTCAAGAAGAAAGATGGTGACTACAAAAGAAAATGTACTAGTTTGTTGCCTCTTATATAGATTAGATTGAATAGATGGGTTGACGTACTATAATTTTTTGTCACGTAAGATGAAAATATGTGTTGTGTTGTTACTAACGAGCTTAACGAGCTACTCGTGAAACTCGTTAGCTTGTTCGTCAAGCTCTTTAAGCTTAACAAGCTGAAATCGATGATTGGCTATGTTCATTAAGAAGCGAGCCACGAACTTAATGAGCCGAACTATCGAGTGCTGGGTTATGCTCGCGAGATACGATCTTTTGGTCCAGCCCTAGCATGGATGAAAATTTAGTGCCCTATGTACGTGTTGAACCAAAAAACAGGTCTTTGATTGACCCCTTGAACTATTCTTGTCCATTAGAATTTTACGACAAAACAAAATTGACATTAACTTTTTCTATCAATGCACTAACTCCGTATCCTACTCTATAAATAGATGTAAATTAGATATCATCTCTTAGAAAGATAGAGCTATTCAGTCAATTAGTGTGTTTATAACACAAAACCTCAAGCGTACTTAAAGGATCAAATGACTGACATGTGTGATACATGTGGAACTAGGGTACAACCATGTACCTTTGATCATGAACAAGTGGCTCAATTCTGGGCCATAGTTCTGAATACTCATTATGAAGGGATGATGAGTCAAAGTATTTTTTTCATATATGTAGTGGTAGGTATATATTTATACTAAATGTTATTTTAGTATATTAAGTTTAAATCGTCTATGTGGATCTTTGATCATATATGTGAAGTAATTGTAAATAAGAAAATGTGTATTATTTCCTTTATAAGATATGCCATATAACTAACTGCGTCTACTCATTCTCTATAGAATGCATAAAACCAATTATCCCTAGAATGTTCCATGCCGCGGTGTAAGGCAGTTTAGATACTATATCACACGATATTTCTCAGTCCAAACACATGAGAGATCAACATACATGACACACGTAAGAGAGAACGGTGATGGATATCAAATCGGCAGAATTCGATGGGACACTTTCTGTTATGACTACGATGTCAAAACAGGAGAAACCATACATTTTTGTTACAATAGTGTGTATTTCGTCATGTACCTTTCAGCAAGACATCCAAACGGCGAAGCCAAGCGCCTGATCCATAAGTATATTTTATTATTATATATATTTTTTGTTCGATAATGATATATAAAGGACGATGCTTAACATCTTATTTAAATATAGCCGACATTTACGACAAAGGAGAAAGAACGGGCGCCTATAGCAACCACTATAACATAACTATAACATGCAAGTCCGAAACATGCACGCCATTCTACACAGGTGGGATGATTACCTAGCGCGGGTCCATTGTCTCACTGGTGAAACATCATGACCATCATATGGTTAGCAATTATATTCACTCTTCAATATATTTACTATGTAAGACCATAATAAAAAATTAATACATGCATTTAACAAGTTTCAGGTTCTCCAGAGGCGAATAGTTGGCAGGCTTGGGTTACAACAATATAGTACTACCTGCACTACAGGACTCAGCTACTTTGCCGTTTGCCACGGCGGACGACAAAGGCCTGAACGGCGGACGGCAAAGGTCTTTGCCGTCTGCCGCGGACGGCAACAGGCTCCGGCAAAGTAAGGTCCGGCAAACAGCTACTTTGTCGTCCGCTTTATGCGGCTGACGGCAAAGGGGCCTTTGCCATCAGCAGCAGACGGCAAAAATGCGTTGTTAGTCCGTTAGGTGGCTAACGGCAGGCCTTTGCCATCCGCCGCTGACGGCAAAATTTGTCCTGTCTTTGCCGTCCGCCGTATGATGTCAGCTAGACTTCACTACATGGCAGGCCTTTGCCGTCCGCCGCTGACGGCAAAATTGTTCACTCTTTGCCGTCTACCACTGTAGGCAAACTGACCAAATGGGTCAGCTCCCAGGAAGCACAGTTGGCTGCCACGTGGCTTCTTTGCCGTCTGCGGCTGATGGCAAAGAGCCCGTTGCCGTCGGTGGTAGACGGCAAAGAGCCTGCATATTGGCTCTTTTTCTGTTTTTTTAATCCAACAATTTTCACAACAAATATATATGACATATATAGATATATTTTACAGGGCTATTTAACAGCAAACATATCACATATCCAGCACATAATTAAGTTTCATCCATTCATACATAAGCAAGTTCCTTCAAGTTCCATCCATACACATTGTTCCATCCATATACATATTACAATGCAAAGTTCCATCATAGCAAGCTAGATACAATGCAAAGTTTCAGCAAAGAAAAACAAGCACTTCATCATAGCAAGCTAGCTTCCATGAAGTGAATGAAATCTGCAAAATGGCAAATAAGAAAGTTAGAAATAGGTGACTAGAAGAAGAAGACTAGAAAAAGAAGAAGACTAGAACAAGAAGAAGACTAGAACAAGAAGTATATGTCATTTATGAGCTAACTTAGGTGAAATGGATCATATATGAGCTAACTAAGTTGAAATGTGTCGTTTATGAGCTAACTTAGTTGAAATGGGTCGTTTATAAGCTAACTAAGGTGAAATGGATCGTTTTTGAGCTAACTAAGTTGAAATAGATTGTTTTTGAGCTAACTTAGGTGAAATGGATCATTTATGAGCTAACTTAGTTGAAATGGGTCGTTTATGAGCTAACTAAGGTGAAATGGATCGTTTTTGAGCTAACTAAGGTGAAATGGATCGTTTATGAGTTAACTTTGGTGAAATGGGTCATTTAGGAGCTAATCTAGGTAAAATAGGTCATTTTAGAGCTAACTTGGATAAACTGGATCATTTATAAGCTAACTAAGGTAAAATGGGTCATTTTAGAACTAACTTAGGTAAAATAGATCGTTTATGAGCTAACTAAGCTAATTATGTAATTTTTGACATAAGTAAGCTAAGTACAAATTGTTTTAGAGCTAACTTAGGTAAAATGGATGGTTTTGGAGGTCAGTAAGCTTATTAAGTCATTTTGGAGGAAAAGAAGCTAACTCTAGGTCATTATGGTAAGCATATTGGAGGAAATAAAGCTAAGTCTAGGTCTTTATGCATTTGTTAAGCAAAACACTAGAGAAACTTACCGTGATCATGGAGGTGTAGGAGCGGGCTAGCTCGTGCCGGTAGCTGGAGAAGGATCGTGCGATGCTTGTCTGGAGTTATGCTGCACCAATGATCATTACCAATGTCTCGTTACCATGATGACACTCAAATGTTAAGACTAGCAAGTAATGTCCATTCAAATTAAACTCACCGTGGTCCCAGGAGCAATCACTGGCATCGGTGGAGCGGTCTGACCGGACTTCTCACACATAGACTGCACATTTGGTTTTGACAAACACAGTCATACTAGTTAGTAATGAGACAAACACTACATGAATGTTTTGGCTAATCTGCAGAAGAAACTTACTACAAGGAGCTCGTACATGGCCCTTGCCTGCATGTCATTCCGTGCCCTCTCCTCCTCCAACATCTTTGTCGTCCTCTCCTCCAACTCCCGCTGCCTCTCCGCCGCCTCTGCCAGAAGTTTCTCTGTTCTATCTCTCTCACTCTGTATAGCAGCCTGCAACAGCACTCACATGACCATTTGTAATCATTGATGGAAGCGCACACAATGTAATGGAGAAAGATAGCTGAGTACGTATAACTAACCTTGAAGGCAAGTTGGACTGGCCGTTCACGAGGCCTTATCTCAGGAGCGAAGCTCGACTGGCGTGCCTTGATCTCCGGGAGAGTGCTAGGACAACGGATAAGTCCATCTCCTATGGCTATGGAGCCATGGGACCTCCCGCCACCAGATATCATCAGCAGCTCTGTATCAATGGGACCCTGGCTCGGGTTAAAGTCATCCCCTTTCCTCGCCTTCCCCTGGTCTCTATATTGCACGAGCTTGTCGTGGGAGGAGATGTTGGTGAAGTTCTTTGGATCATCGAGGTCAGACACAGAGAATGCCTTGACTTTCTTGTAAGGGCCAGTGTGGGCCATGGCATACAGGTCGTACACCTCTGGCACCTTATCTGCCTTATTGTAGCGTGCCTGAAAGAGAGAAACAAAGTTAATTAGTAATTAAAGGGCTAAAGCTAGCATGATGAATGAATTGCATGAATCATGAAGCAAACCGCATACCCAGTTCCGCCCGAACTGAAATAAGTTGGAGCTGCCTTGATGGTGTGGCACACCTTCCATTTGGGCACGTTTGTCCTTGGCATCGTTGTGGAGGGCTAGCCATTCATTTGAGCACCACTCATTGACCAACACCTCCCAACAATCCATCCGATCCGCACACCATCTCGGAGGGGCCTAAGTTAGCAAATAGAAACTTGAGCGCTACGGCTATGAATTACTAAATGAAGGAAGTAAGTAGAAGGCCTTAAGAATTACCTTCATGTACTGCTCCTTACTCAAGAACTTCTCGCGGCATGTCGGCTTGGTCTTCTTGATACCACGCGAGGCGTAGTAGTCTCAAACAGCCTGCACCGAGCCTCGTGCCGTAAGTTCTGTAGTAGGCGCTTGCAGACGTTATCGATAACATTTGTCGCTTCCTCCTCGTATCCCTCCTCACACCTGTAGAATGTCTGCAATCAAATGAGACAATATTGATTAGTACAATTAATAACTAGCTAGTTGAAGATTTTTAATTGTGTAAAGGAGAAATTATCCAGAACTTTCTGATCACCACGTCTGCCCTCGTCTTGCACAAGACACCGTCAATAATCTCACCCGGCGGGGCCGAGGCAGCCAAGTAGTGTTCCCAACTCAATCCAAGCTCTGGAAGCCGACTCTCACTAGGCAACGTGACAAACCCCGGAAAGTTTTGCCGACAAAGAACTCCAAGCATGGAGTTGGGCCGGCGGACACTATGATGCTGGTCCCAATCCCTGCAGCATGACAAGGCCAACGCATTAGTTATTTGAAGAAACATGAATGCAGAAGGTACAAAAATATTAAATGCACTTACCTCTCCCCATCAGGGAAAATCAACCACCTCTGCTCGCGGGTCGCCGGCACGGACGGGAGCCGTGTACAACCATGCTGGTAGACGGTGCCCCCCTCCTCCTCAATATTAGTCGGCTCCCCGCCATCATCAGCATGGCCACTCGGCTCCTCAGGCTGATCCGGCCAGGTACCCCATCCAAACGTGTGCTCCTCCGGGGTCTCATGGGCTGACGGCCCGTCGACCCGAGGCTTGTGGGCCGAAGACCCGTGGACCGGAGGCTCGTGGACCGGAGTCTGTGTAGCCTCCTCCTCGGACGAGTCCACCCTAGTAGTCACGTGCTTGGGTGAAACAGCTGGGGGTGGCGGCGAGGAAGGCGCCGTAGCAGTCACCCTACCTCCTCTCCCGCGACCACGTGCTCCACCTCCTCTCTTCTTCTTACCTCGCCCCTGCTGGGCACCGCGGTCGATGAAGAAGGACCCGGCGGTGTCGCCATACTGTCCAGCAACGCTCGGCGGAGAGGTGCGTGTGGAATGGAAGACCTCACACCACACGCCGACGACGAAGGGGCCTCGGCGCGCTCCCGATCAGCGCCCACCATCTTTCAACACCTGCCATGACAAGGAATAAACGAAATTAGCTACAACATAAAAAAATACCGACATGAATAATAATATGTATATCACTTAAGTGTATCATCATCAAGTACAACATAAAAAATTTGAATACCTGACACTACTAATAATCTCGATCAGTATCATCAATAAATGCATAATCATCATCATCACTATAATCAATGATGGGATCATAGGGTTCAGTGGCATCAACATGTGCAAGGCCACCTTGACGTAATCGGTCAAGCATTGACAGATCATCCGCAGCAGTAACCTCTTCTTGTTCCGGCTCTTCTTGTTCCTCCTCTGGGGTGGTGTCGGATTCACTATCGCTGTCTACTTCAATGTTTTGGGGTGAAGTATAGTGGTTCTTGAAACGCTTTTTGGAAAGACGTGTCTCTTGGAAGAATTCTCCTTCATATGTGTCTGGGTTAATGTGAGGTTCATAATCCTCTTCCTTTGGGGGAGAAAGTCTAGCACGTGGCGGCACTTCATAAACGACATCCCAACCTTTCAGATTTGGATTAGTTTGGCAGGCCCATGGTAGATAGAATACTTGGGTCGCCTGTTGAGCCGTAATATAGACATCAGGAACATCTAAATGGGTGCTTTGGTTGATTTCAACTAGCCCTATATATTCATGAGTCCTTCTAGTCTCCTTCGGCTGAAACCAATAACATTTGAAGACTACGACATTCGGTGGGTTTTCACCATAGAATAGAAGTTCATAAATTGCTTCAACTCTCCCATAATACTCGGTACCTCCTTCGCCGATAGCAGATACACAACAATTTGTAGACTTTCGGTCGGCCATAGATAGCTCTTTGCCATAGGTACGAAAGCGATACCCGTTGATGTCGTATTTGTCAAATGAACGGACCTTGTAGTCAAAACCATTAGCGACTTGTCTCAATTCGGCATCCATAGACTCTGAATTAGCCTACAAGTTTAATATGAAAGGATTGTTGCATTACGCACAAATTAGCGAATGAAATGAAATTGTCTAATAGAAATTACTGTTTGTTTCAACCAAGAGATGAAACCGGGATAGCCGCCTCCTTGCTTTGCGAGAAGCTCATACTCTTCGACGAAATCCTTTTGGATCACCGCTCCATACGAGAATATGGCGACGTATCGACTGTATGAAATATCCAGGAATAAGAGCAGTTCAAAGGAAATAGAAGTTGCGAAACAATGTACCGAGAACTTACTCAATGTACGGCCGCACTTCTATCAGGTTGTTGAAGATATACAATGAAATGGTCCGCCATTCTTCGTTATCCAAAGATACTGGATTTGAAACACTGGCTGGTGCGAGATTCCCTTTGAATAGGTTGAGGTTGGATCCACCCTTTTTAGGGTCGTCAGCATTGTATCGAGGCTTCGGATTATGCAAATGACGATTTTTGGCTTCGTAGTGTGCTGTCACGAAGTTTGCCGCCTCCTCAGTGATGAATGCCTCAGCCATCGATGCTTCAATTCTTCGTTTATTTTTACATTTTTCTCGAAGCGTCTTCTGCATCCTCTCAGTTGGGTAGCACCAACGATTTTGCATGCCCCCCCCCCCAATCTTGCCTCGGTCGGGAGATGCAAAATCAAATGCTGCATTGGCTTAAAGAAGCCCGGTGGAAAGATCTTCTCTAACTTGCAGATCAACTCCAACGCCAACTCTTCCATTTCTTCTAGCATGCCAGGCGATAGTTCTTTCGCACAAAGAACACGGAAGAAATAGCTGAGTTCTGCCAGTACTAGCCATTCATCCTCAGGGATGAAGCCACGCAACATCACCGGCATTACCCGGTCAATCCATATGTGCCAATCATGACTCTTGAGACCAAATATCTTCAATTTATCAAGACTCGCTCCCCTCTTTAGATTCGCTGCATGCCCATCGGGGAACATCAACTGCATTTTCACCCACAACATAATTTCCCTCATAGTTGGCCTTCCAAGATTGAACCATACCTTTGGCTTCGTCCAGTTATGCTTTCCTTTTGGTTCTTTCATGTTTTGTAACGGCCTATCACATAGCGCCTCCAGATTGACTCTAGCCTTAGTATTATCCTTTGACTTCCCATCTATGCCGAACAATGTACCAAAAAGTGCCTCGGTGATATTCTTCTCAGTGTGCATCACGTCGATGTTGTGTGGGAAAATGAGGTCTTTGAAGTAAGGCAGATCCCATAAGCATGTTTTGTGAGTCCAGGCGTGCTTGGAATTATACCCCTTGAAGTACCCTAGACGCTGTGGATCTGGCTCGGGAGCGTTTAATTGATCCAGGGTCTGTTGGCCTGTCAACGCAGGTGGTGCAGAGTTTTTGAAAACTGTACCTCTGATGAAGTTCTTCTTGTCTTTCCTGAACTTATGGCGAGGATCCAGGAACTGTCTATGCATGTCGAAGCAAGAAAACTTGCGACCGGCCTGAAGCCAACGAAACTCAAGAGCTCCCTTGCATGTGGGGCACGGGAACCTTCCATGCACACACCAGCCAACGAATAGCGCATACGCCGGCAAGTCATGTGTCGAGTACATGTACCACATACGCATTATGAAGTTCCGTCTGCTATAGGCGTCATATGTCTTGAACCCATTATCACAGGCTTCTTGCAATTCGTCCTTAAGCGGCTGCATGTACACATTCATATTTTTCCCCGGATAGTTGGGCCCTGGAATTATCAACGTCAGGAAAATGTTCTTTTTTTGCATAATCTGTCCGGGGGGAGATTGAGTGGAAAGACAAATACGGGCCAACAACTGTATTGGGCTGCCGTCATACCAAACACACTGAACCCATCCATGCTGATGCCGACTCGAGGATGCCTCGGATCTGCCGCTTTGTCAGCATGTAATTCATCAAACTTTTTCCATGCAACACCATCCGATGTGTGTACCATCATCAGATTCCCATCTGCATCTAGTTTGGTTCTTTTGCCTGTTTTGTGCCATGTCATCTGTTTGGCCGTCTCTTCGACCATGAAAAGACGTTGAAGTCTTGGTATGATTGGCATATACCGAAGAACACTAACGGGGATTTTGGTCTGTGTCTTCTCACCCATACCGTTGTCTACCACAATATACCTAGAAGACATGCAAATGGGACAATAGTTCAAGTCCGCATAGTCAAGCCTAAATAAGGCACATCCTTTCTCACAGGCATGTATCTTCTCATAGGGCATCTTCAGTGCACGGAGGATTTTGTCCGACTGGTACAGGTTTGCAGGCATTACATGGCCTTTGGGTAGAAAGCGTCCAAATACTATCATAATTGCGTTGTAGCATTCTCTACCCAAGTTGAACTGAGCCTTCAGAGCCATTACTTGTGAGATGGCATCCAACTGACAAAGCTCAGTGTGCTCGTAGAGCGGATGTTTTGAAGACTCCAACATTTCATTGAAGGCCTTTGTAGATTCCTCCATCTCCTCGTCCGAATCCCGAGCATCATCATAGTCTTACACCATGTTTTCCATCCCGGTACCATGCTCGTCGGTGCGACGACGATCCACCTCAGATCGGTCATGTTGGGCAGACTCACCATGAAATGTCCACACCGTATAATCGGGTGTAAAACCACTCTTCTGCAGGTGTTTTCCCACTTCAGCCTCTGTCCTCTTTTCCCAATTGCCGCACCGGAAACAGGGGCACCAGGTTTCCTCTGGCCATTTGCAAATGCGGCTTGCACAAACCCCTTGGTTTTTGTGAACCATTCAGCGCTCCATTTGTTCTGACCAGTGTGACTGGTATACATCCACGCACGATCACTCATCTTGACTTTCAGAGCTACTGGACACACAACAATTATATATATAATTCACCATGTATAAATTAATCAGTTGATCTACTTTGTCAATTTTATTACGTCCATGCAACCTACACTCTAATAGGTAATGATAGGTCCTAATCCCACCCGAGTATGTGTAGATTGGGTTCATTTTCCCATGCTATGCTCCGGATCCGATGCAAAATTTTGGCAGCACCTCCCCGCTGTTCTCCTAATACACGTCTCTGCAATAAACAGAGAGGATGTGTACCCGGAGAACAACAGGGGAGGCACTGACGAAATTTATGCGTCGGATCCGGAGCAAAGCATATGGGAAAATGAACCCAATCTACACATACTCGGGCTGTCCATGGATAGCGTTGGACAATTCAAAAGAATCAAGGTTGTAAATATTCAAATGCATGCATATTTATAACTATGACGCTTTCGAACGGGAGACACATATTGGTTATGCATACTGATGATTCAAGACACATATATAGCTAGCTATCAAGTTTCTTCGGCACGAACACCGGAACGGAGCAAATAATTAATGGGGGAGGAGGACATGTCATTTGTGCTCACCCACGAACGAAGGGGCAGAGCTCATCAAACGCACGGCGAGGTCGTCGAACACTAAACCTCGCAGTGATGAAATAACTGCACATTTAAATCTACCCGATCAACACAATTATATATGATGTTTTCATAACAAAATCAAAAAATATATGACCTAACTAATAATTCACTAATATATGATCCCCTCGGCCTCTGGAAGGCCAAAGAACACCTTTTCGGGAGGTGTCAGGGGTCGGGGTGTCGTGTCGGGGTGCCGTGTCGGGGTCGGGGTGCTGTTTCGGGGTCGGGGGATCAGGGTGCCGTGTCAGGGTCGGGGTGTCGGGGTCAGGGGGTCAGGGGGTCGGGTGTCGGGGTGTGGTGTCGGGGTCGGGGTGTCGGGGTGTGGTGTCGGGGTCGGGGGGCCAGGGTGTCGGGGTGTCATGTCGGGGTTGGGGTGTGGTGTCGGGGTGTCGGGGTCGGGGTGTCGGGGTCAGGGGGTCAGGGGGTCGGGTGTCGGGGTGCCGTGTCGGGGTCGGGGTGTTGTTTCAGGATCGGGGGGTCGGGGTGTTGTGTCGGGGTCGGGGTGTCGGGGTCAGGGGGTCAGGGGGTCGGGTGGCGGGGTGTGGTGTCGGGGTCGGGGGGTCAGGGGGTCGGGTGTCGTGTCGGGGTCGGGGTGTCGTGTCGGGGTGTCGGGGTCGGGGTATCGGGGTCAGGGGGTCAGGGGGTCGGGGTGTCGGGGTGTGGTGCCGGGGTCAGGGGGTCGGGGTGTTTCCTTCTATCCTTCTTCTTTCTTTCTTTCTCTTCTTCTTCTTCTTTCCTTTCTTCTTCTTCTTCTTTCATCTTTTTTCTAATTTTTTACTTCTTTTTTCTTCTTTTCTTCTTCTTCTACTTCTTCTTCTTCTTTTCTTCTTCTTCTACTTCTTCTACTTCTTTTCTTCTTCTTCTTTTTTCATCCTTTTTCTACTTCTTTTCTTTTCTTCATTTCTTCTTCTTCTACTTCTTTTCTTCTTTTTCTTTTTTCATCTTTTTTCTACTTCTTTTCTTCTTCTTCTACTTCTTCTACTACTTCTTCTAATTCTTTTCTAACACTAACACTAACACAATCTAGCACTAACAATTAAACAGCAAAAAAATGAAAAAACAGGAAAAAAGAAGTAGCCCCTCACCGGAGCAATGGGACGGTCGGCGGGGGCGGTGGCGGGGGGACACCGGGCGGCGGGGGCGGCGCCGGGGGACGGGTGGCGGGGCGATGGCCAAGCGGGGGCGGCGCCGGGCGGCGGGGCGGCGGCGGCGGGGGGCAGGGGCGGCGCCAGTGGGTGGGGATCTCGTGGGCGTCGGGGAGGAGAGAGGGAGAGCAGAGAGAGTAACGCGCGGGGGTGGGGTCCGTTAATTAGTCTGCTCTTTGCCGTCCGCCGCTCTTTGCCCTCCGCCTTTATCTATCTTTGTCGTCCGCTAGCGGACGGCAAAGAGGTGGGGCGTTAAGTTTTTTCTAAACGGGCTGGGGGTGGGGGCCACCAGCTGACGGCAAAGAGTTGGCAGATGGCAAAGGCCTGTTTTGTTGTCCGCTGTTTCTTTGTCGTCTGCTTTTCGGTAGCTGATGGCAAAAGGCTTCGCTGTCGTCTGCTAGCAGACGGCAAAGAGCTGGCAGATGGCAAAGTAGCTAATTCCAGTAGTGCTGGTTGGAAATGAATAGATGAATAGTCTAGTTAATTCAAAGTGATTACCATATTAGAAGAGATGGCCGCCTAGAAATCAACGGGGGTGCATGGAGTCTTTTTCTGAGACTTCATGAATTACTAGATGTTGGAGTGTGGGTTGTAATCCTTGTTTTTCCATGTGATGATAGACACGTGTTGACCATGAAGTTTAGAAGTCTATCATACTATAGATAGGAAATATGTTCAGATGACTCCGATGACGGCTCAGAGGATGAAAAGGATGACGAAGATAAGGAATGGGAACATTTATTTGTTTATTTTGATTAGCATATTTTTATTTTTACATTCTAGATCATAATTCTATTTGTAATATATTTAGTTTGAACAATTTCAAGTTCATCCTATTTATTTGTTTTGATGTTTGATTTCATTTTAGCTTTAATATTTGTAAAAATAACTGTGGCAACTTAAAGACAAGATCACGTGGTACTACTACCGTGGCAGGAATTAATTTGGATGAACTTCCTTTCAATCCAGCTAATCGAAAAAGAATATTACAGTACATTAAAAATCCTAGGAAGCAAGATGAGATCATAAGAAAATATTTAACCAGAGGACCTTGCAGGACAAAGGAAGGTTTTATCTATCCATAGAAGACCATTGCAGAATCTTCTTTTCTATTGTGATGGGAAAAAGTTCTTGCAACATCAAAAAAGTTCTTGCTACATGCAGGGGCGGTGCCCGCTATTTGGCAATGTTTGGCTCCTGCCACACCTGAAATTTTCTATAATTTGTACCTAGTATAATACTTGTACATGTACAACTTGCAACCGCTAAGATTCAGTGCCTGTTAGGCTTGGTTCATGGAATGGCTTGGTGAAGTTTTATGTAAGGTCAGTGATTGCGTTCATGTAGGCTTCTACTAGTTCTATACATACTAGTCAGCCTGGTGTATTGGTCCAGTGGATTGTTATACTTAACCTCGTTGTTTAGATTTTCATCATGGTTTTATTTCTGAGTTTGCATGTAGATGAAGCTGCGGCATGTGCAAACCTAGATATGTGGTCATTGTACATGTAGATGAAGTTGCGGCATTGTACACGTTGCAAAGCTTGTTAGTCGTGTTAAGAGGTGTCATCTTGGTGTTGTGCATGTATGGCACCAAGTATGTGTGTGAGTCTGCATCCAATAGTTAGTTAGTTACAAGCCTACATAATAGGAGGAGTGAATCACACGTACAAGCATGGATAGAGTTAGTTGATAGATTGTCTTAGAGGAGATCCTAGTAATCAGACGTGGTCTCCAGGAAGTGACGAGATGGCCGAGTCGTGTGGTTGAGTCATGGGATTGCTAGTGGCCATTTGTACCGGCTAGTGGAGCTAGTCGTGGTGTGGCTGGCTTGTGTCGTGCACTACTAATAGGTTGTGTAACAAGTTCATTTGTGTTGGTAGAAGAAGGAAGTGCTCTGGGCAAAGGCATCTCTGACATCCTTCTTGTGTGTGTGTGTGTGTGTGTGTGTGTGTGTGTGTGTGTGTGTGTGTGTGTGTGTGTGTGTTTTCTTTGAGCTATTTCTCATGGTGTGTTCTTCAGAGAAACAAGAGAGTAGAGAGATTGTGAGGTAGAAGAAGAAACGGTGCTGCGAGGATGCGGCGCCAACAATTGGCATTAGAGCCTTGTCGATCCAAAGCGATGGCGGCATCTATGGTCGCCCGCACGGCGGTGGTGGTGCAACGGGTCTCCATGTGAGGTGAAGGTCGTGGTGCAAGGTGGACGCCGTTGGCGGCGGATGCTGCTAGCGGTCGGTGTGTGTCTTGATACGTTCATTTTGTGTCATGCTTTTCTATTGTTATTTATAATATTTTTATGCATAATAATGATTTTTGAAGTATTTCTAATGCATTTTCTCTCATAATATGCAAGGTTTACACAAAGAGAGAGAATACCGGCAGCTGAAATTCTGGACTTGAAAAAGCTACATCAAAGTTACATATTCTGCACATCTCCAAATGAGCTAAAAATTTACGGAGAATTATTTTGCAATATATGAAAAATACTGGAGCAAATAACTACCGGAGGAGGCCCACCAGGTGGGCACAACCCACCTGGGCGCGCCAGGCCCCCGGGCGCGCCTTGGTGGGTTGTGGCCTCCTCGGCCCATCTCTGGTGCCCATCTTCTGGTATATATGTCATTTTGACCTAGACAAAATCAGGAGGGGACTTTTGGGATGAAGGGACAACGCTGTCTCTAGGCGGAACTTGAGTAGGAGCACTTTTGCGCTCTGGTAGAGTAATTCCACCAGGGGAACATTCCTCTCAGAGGAGGAAATCATCGTCATCGTCATCACCAACAACTCTTCCATCTTTGGGAGGGCAATCTCCATCAACATTTTCAACAGCAACATCTCGTCTCAAACCCTAGTTCATCTCTTGTGTTCAATCTTTGTATCGAAACCTTAGATTGGTGCTCGTGGGTGACTAGTAGTGTTGATTACATATTATAGTTGATTACTAGATGGTTTATTTGGTGGAAGATTATATGTTTAGATCCATTATGCTATTTAATACCCCTCTAATCTTGAGCATGATTATTATTTGTGAGTAGTTACTTTTGTTCTTGAGGTCACAGGAGAAATCTTGTTGCAAGTAATCATGTGAACTTGATATGTGTTCGATATTTTGATGATATGTATGTTGTGATTGCCTTAGTGGTGTCATGTGAATGTCGACTACATGACATTTCACCTTATTAGGGCCTAAGGGAATGATTTGTGGAGTAGTTATTAGATGAGGTTGCAAGATTGACAGAAGATTAAACCTTAGTTTATGCGCTACTTCGTAAGGGACTGATTTGGATACAAAAGTTTAATGCTATGGTAAGATTTTATCTTAATACTTTTCTCGTAGTTGCGGATGCTTGCGAAGGGGTTAATCATAAGTATGAGGTTTGTTCAAGTAAGAACAACACCTAAACACCGGTCCACCCATATATCAAATTATCAAAGTAGCGAACATGAATCAAACCAACATGATGAAAGTGACTAGATGAAATTCATGTGTACCCACAAGAACGCGTTGCTTATCATAAGAGACCATTTTGGTCTATCCTTTGCCACAAAAGGATTGGGCTACCTTGATGCACTTTATTTACCGTTACCATTACTTGCTCGTTATAAATTATCTTGCTATCAAACTACTCGTTACCAACAATTTCAGTGCTTGCAGAGATTATCTTGCTGAAAATCACTTGTCATTTTCTTCTGCTCCTCGTTGGGTTTGACACTCTTACTTATCGAAAGGACTACGATTGATCCCCTATAATTATGGGTCATCAAGACTCTTTTCTGGCGCCATATCTGGGGAGTGAAGCGCTCTTGGTAAGTGGAAATCGGTAAGAAAAAATTATTACTACGTGCTGAAATTTATTGTCACTTGTTACTATGGAGAACCATTCTTTGAGGGGTTTGTTCGGGGTATCTTCACCTCGACCGGAACCGCAATTAGTTGCCCCTCAACCTACTGCATCTATTGAAAATATTGGTTACGAAATTCCTTCGAGTATGATAGAACAACTGCTAGCTAATCCTTATGAAGGAGATGGAACTGGACATCCTAATGCACTTAATATATGTGGATGAAATTTCTGAATTATTTAAGATTGCAGGTTTAGTGTGGTGAATTTCCTGTCATGGTTATATCTTTCTATACGATGGTGTTGCCATGCAGCCAAGATTTATGGCATGAGAAGGTAAAACATATTAGTGAAGGCTTTACTGCAAACTTTGTTATGTCAACATTGTCAACTACCAGAAAATATATACATCTATGTATTAATAGGTCATTTTCTTTGGTGCCTTTTGATAGTATGTTTTGTCGACATCTATAATGAAACACGATGATACAAAAAATGTGTGGAAAGACTATTGTTTGAGATTGGGTTGTTACATTAGAAAATTTGCCAAGATTGTTGAGTGATAATGGACAAGTATGGTCTTTTTATATGTAATTGGTCGGTGCTAATTTGTTCATGAAATTTCAAATATTAGCATCAAATTATAAATGTATCAATTTAGCACGAATTTGCTGAAGGAATTTAAGGTTATGATTATTTTAAGAATTTTTCCACAACACAAGCTATTGAAGAATGATTTTGGTTATACTAATATGAGAATATACAACCACCCTTCGAATTCTCCAGCAAATATGTACTTATGTAAATATAGAGTATACATAACTGACAATCACCAAATATCACAATATTAGTAATCAACAAGTTCTTGATATATTATATTCGTAAATAAGAGCAACTCCAACAGCGGCGGCAAAAAAACCCCGCGCGCGGAACATTTTTGCGCGCTCCAGCGGTGGCGGTAAACTAGCGCGTGCGGAGGAGAAAGCGGGCGGTCGCGCGCTAGATTTGGCGCACCGCTTACGGCGTGCCTATAAATTGCAGCGCTCGCCATGTAGCCTCCCATCACTATCCACACTGTCACGCGCGCTCTCCCGCTTCCTCTGTCGCTTCCTCGCCCCGCCACTGACGCGCCACCACCATGCCATCATGCCGCCACGCCGTCGGGGATCTTCGGGCTACCGCGGCGTTCGCAAGTGCCCCTCCGACGCCTTCTATGCTGAGATTCGGTCCGGCGACGTCCGCCTCGGCCTCGGCATGTTCGAGACTGCACACAAGGCCGCCTGCACATACGACGCGATGGCGTGGCGCCTCTAGAGGCCTCGCGCGCAGATGAACTTCGACGACGTCTGGACGTGCGAGCAGGCGCAGTGCGTCGCCCCTCTGCCTCGTCTTGTAACAGACCAGGACCGTGAGGAACACCGTCGGCGGCGGCGCCGCCTCCTCATCGCTGAGGAGGACGAGCGAGCCATGGCGGAGTGGTGCCAGCGCTACCCGCAGGACATCGCCGACGAACACGCCTTTTGGGCGGAGAGGACGGCAAGGCGCCGCGCGGAGCAGGCGGACAGGCGTTGGCGGATGGCACTCGCGGAGGCGCAGTGCGATCTCGTTAACGCGGGTGGGGAGTCGTTCTTCGACTCAGACGATCCTGGTTGGGAAGACGTGTGGCTCTCTACCTCGGACGACACCAGCGAGAATGATGATGATGACTCGGAGTAGGTTCTAGTTACACCGTAGTTTTATCTAGTTGCACCGTAGTTTTAGAGCCAGTTCTTTTGGGCGATTCTACCAGAATCGCCCCCCTCCCCAGCTTCTCTCAGAATCACCATTCCATATATTTTTTACTATCCTATCTAATTAGATCTTAACTAGATAGGATTGTAAAAAAATATGGAATGGTGATTCTGGGAGAATTAGATAGGATTGTAAAAAAATATGGAATGGTGATTCTGAGAGAAGCTGGGGAGGGGGGCAATTCTGGGAGAATCGCCGAAAAGAGCTGGCCATTAATCTAGTTGCACCATAGTTTTTATCTATCTATGCTATGATGAACTATGTACACATTGTGAAATATGCATGTATCGTTTTTTATCTATTTTAATCTATGCATATGTTTTTTTGGAGTGTGTATGTTGTTTGTGCGAGAGAGCGCGTGCAGTATTTTTGCAGCGCCTGCTGGAGCTACTACGCGCGCTAAAGTTTGCAGCGGCCGCTGGAGCCAGCGCTCCGCGTTGCGCAAAAACAGGTGTTTGGCGCGCTGCAAACATTTTTTTAGCGCGCCACACGTTGGGCGGCTGTTGGAGATGCTCTAAACGTAGTAAAATAGAAATCTGTGTAGCAGCACTATTTTTTGAGCTTTTGTGGGTTACTATCATCATAGAAGATTACTTTGGCCGCGGTATAATTTAATCAGAAGATTGCAACCTTTGTAAAGTTCAACATTATTGTACACAAGCATGTTATGCATTTTTTAGTGCTAAATTTTGCAAGAATTTAATGTTAGCATCGGTTTATATCTATGCATACATATTAGCATCAGATTGATTTGGTGTAATAATTTCTCAAATAAAAGATGATAATTATGTACTGCATCTTTTTTTTTGCAGGGAGTAAAGCATCTTTTTATAACCACATAAGCTATTGCATGACGATGTTTATAAGTACAATAATCCAGCAATCCCAGTAGGTTGCAAAATGAAAGTAAATATATGATTGCACAACTTTGATCACAGAACAAAGTTAAAACGATCATTAGATAAAATTCAACTATAATAACTTTTTTTAGAACATAGACGTCAGGGACGTCCGGCTTTAAATTAATAAAGCCCTCCACATAGGCAGCGTGCACAAACAGAACAGACCAAACAAACGGAACCGAAGCTAGTCACCCAAGTTCTAAGGCATGCCACAAAAGGCCACGACGGCGAAATAAAGTGCATTACATGGCATAGCCAGCCAAACTAACGAGCGTGCAGGCTCGGGGGAACCCAAGACCAAAAGGACTGCACATCCCTATGAGGCAGCAAACGGAGGTGACGGGGCTCGAGACGCCGAGTAGACGGAGCGAAGACGTGCGATAGCTTGGTGATGAAGATCAGACTCCTGTTGCCTTCCCAGCGGTGCCCACTGCTGCAAGAATAAGATGCATTTGAAGATTACATCAGCGGAGTGAGAGGGAAACACTCCCTCAATAGTAAACTTGTTACGAATATGCCATAAGGCCCATAACATGGCCGAAGCAGACGTCCACATGACCCGGCGCAGAGGGCCCTGGATCGACGATAGGTATGACACAAGCTCAGAGCGTGAGCGTGGATCCTAATCCACCCCAGCGGCCTCACGGACCGCGCTCCAAGCAAAGCGCACCAAAGGACACCGGAAGAACACGTGGTCAGCATCTTCCGCATCATCACACAAAGCGCAAGGACCGGAAGCAGGGCCATTGCGCTTGGCTATATTGATAGAGGTAGGAAGGCGATCTTGGCATAGTTGCCATAGGAAGACCTTAATCTTAAGCGGGATTCGCGCCTTCCAAAGCCCTGTGGCTGCCATCGGGGCATGGCCGCGGCACAACTCTCTATATAGGGACTTGACAGTGAACTTGCCAGAGCCCGAAAGTCTCCAAGAGACCACGTCTGTGGAGCGCGACAGCCGCACATTCGCTATCAGAGCCCGCAGGCGCTCCCAATCTTCCAGCTCCGGCCCCAAAAGCTCCCTTTTGAAGTAGATAGGGGGCGGAGTGGCACTAAGAGCTGAAGCAACCAGTTGGTTGGGCTCAACCGCGATGGAATAGAGATGGGTAAACTCCGACCAAAGAGGATGCTGGCCTATCCAAACGTCGTGCCAAAAACGCGTGGAGCGGCCATTATTAACAGTGAACCTCGCACCCCTGGCAAAGTATGGTTTGAGGGATTGGATAGAGGTCCAGAAAGGGGACCCATGAGGTGTTGCCTCAAAGAAATTCCCATGCGGGAAATACTTGGCACGAAGGAGGTCAACCCAGAGGTCGGTCCCTCCCTGGGACAGCTTCCAGATCCACTTGCACATAAGCGCAATGTTCATCAGCTTAGAGTTGATGATCCCAAGGCCCCCCTGGGCTTTAGGTCTACAGACGGCTTGCCACTTAACCATGTGGTATTTCCGTTTAGGGCCCGCTCCTTCCCAAAAGAAACGTGCCCGTGGGGTGTCCATTTTCGTGTGGACCCCATCAGCCATCAAAAACATACCCATGGCAAACATGGGTAGGGACGAGAGACTGGAGTTAGTAAGGATTAGTCTTGCCCCTGAAGGCATAAATCGACCTCTCCACGGACAAACCCAGTCCGCCACCTTAGTGTTGAGAGGTTCCCAATCAGCAATCGAGCATTTCTTCTCTGCGATCGGGAGGCTGAGATAGGTAAACGGAAACTTCCCAAGTTTGCAATTAAGCAAGTTGGCCACCCGCTCACTTTCGGCCGCGTCCATCCCTATGGACACCACTTCACATTTGTGGAAGTTAATTTTTAGTCCGGACATGAGTTCAAAACACAGTAGGATGGCCTTAACCATTGCGATACTGTGTTCATCCGGCTCAAAAAGGAGAAGAGTGTCATCCGCATACTACAGGTGTGACACACCTCCTGGGATCAGATTACCGACCACTCCCCTGATGTGGCCAGCAGATCGAGCTTTGTCTAGCATGGCGCCCAAGGCGTCCGCCACAAAGTTGAAGAGCAACGGTGAGGCTGGGTCCCCTTGACGTAGCCCACGCTTGTTGCGAAAGAAGTTCCCTACTTCTCCATTCACTGCAATCGCCGTTTGGCCTCCCGAGACCAATTGCATCATATGGTGAACCCAAACCGACGAAAATCCTCGATCCAGAAGGATTTGTCGGAGAAACTCCCAGTTCACTCGATCGTATGCCTTCTCGAAATCTAATTTCAAAAGAATTGTCGGTTGGCGAGTGCGTTTGAGCGAGTGAACAATCTCTTGGAGGGCCAATGGCCCCTCCAAAATGTTGCAACCATGAATAAAAGCCGATTGGTTCCTACTAATAATACGATGAGCTACCGGACACAAGCGCGTAGCACAAGCCTTAGAAAAAAATTTAAACGGGACATTGATAAGCGCAATAGGACGAAAAAGTCTAATGTTATCTGCGCCCGGCACTTTGGGGATAAGAGAAAGAATCCCAAAGTTAAGGCGAGAGATATCTACTGAGCCACGCATGAACCCGTTACAAACTTCAAAAATAGGACCTTTGAGAACTTGCCAAAACCTTTTGAACATCGCCACCGGCCACCCATCCGGACCCGGGGCGGTGTCAGTTTTCATCCCAAGGACCGCCTGGTCAATCTCCTGGGGAAGGAAAGCAAGTCCCAGGCCTTCATTCTCCTCGTCCGTGACCCGCAGCGCGGGATCCCAAACATCCAACCTCAGCCGAGCCCGGGACTCCTCCCTGGAGCCCATCAACTGGATGTAGAAGTCATAGATGTGGCGGACAATGTCCTGTTGACGCAAAAGGAGCCCCTGCTCAGATTGCAGTCTCAGGATGGCGCATTTACGGCGCCGGCTGTTAGCATAGGCATGAAAATATTTTGTATTCGCGTCCCCCTTGAGCTTCCACTTGATTCCACCGCGCCTACGCCAGTACTCCTCCTCCGCACGTAGGAGGGACTCAACTTGGGCTTCTACAGCGTAGCGCTGAGCCCAGTCTTGCTCCGAGAAGACCTGTGAGTCCGCAGCAGCGTCCATGCGGGCGAGGTCCGCGACCAAACGCGCTCGGAGCAACTTATCCTCACGGCCCTGGTTGGCCCCCCAGCCTTTGAGCGCCGCACGCATCCCCGCTCCTGCGGCAATCCAGAAATCCATGGGCCCACGCGTGTGCCCGATCCGGGCAACACAAGTCTCCCACTTGGAGAGGAAGATTTGCTCAAATTCCGGGTGCTCAAACCACGCAGTTTCAAAGAAAAAACGAGGGCTTCGTTTTAACCTCTCCTCCCCCGAGGAGAGGATTAGAGGGACGTGGTCCGACCCGATCCTCGTTTCAGCGTGTAGCACTAGTAGAAAATAGGGCTATGGTCTAGGCCGGCTCAGCCCATTAGTCCCGGTTCAGTCTAGAACCGGGACTAATGTGAGCATTGGTCCCGGTTCGTGCGGCTAAGGCATTAGTCCCGGTTCACTCGGGCCCTTTAGTCCCGGTTTAAGACATGAACCGGGACTAAAGGGTGCGATGACCTTTAGTCCCGGTTCGTGCCTCAAACCGGGACTAAAGATTAGACCTTTAGTCCCGGTTTGAGGCACGAACCGGGACTAATGGGGTTGAGACCTTTAGTCCCGGTTCGTGCCACGAACCGGTACTAAAGGTCCCATTTTCAAACTCTACCCCCCCCCCGGATCGCCTTTTCAGTTTTAAAAAAATAAAAGAAAATAATGGAAATGTCAAAAAATAAAAGAAAATAAGTTTCTCATGTGATATGTGGTCTAGTTGTTGGGAAAATTTGCAAATGTGAATTTTGACTTTATTTGCAAAATCTCTCTGAAATTTGTAAAAATGGGCATAACTTTTGCATACTAACTCGAATGAAAAAGTTTTTTATATGAAAAATCATCTACTCGAAAAGTTACATCCAAATTTAACAGGGGGTACCCGTTAAACATTTTCAAAATCCTCAAAAACCTAATAGAAAAAAATTTACAGGGCTTTTAAGATCTAGAGTGGAAAAAATTGAAAAATATTCAAACAGTGGGCAAACTGTGGTCAAACAATGGTCAAACTAATTATTCTAGAATATTAGTGTTACTAAATAATTATTTTAGTTATTTCAATTTTGGTCAAATCTGGTCAAACTGTGGTCAAACTGTGGTCAAACAATGGTCAAACTCATTATTCAAGAAATATTAGTGTTACTAAATAATTATTGTTTTTTAAAACAATAGTTTCAAACTCAGACAGTGAAATGTGTCACTTCATGCTCAAGAAAAATTCCTGAAGGTTAATAGGATTGACATCTTACTATTGTCAGGAAAACAACAAGTGCAGACTTGGAGCGAGGGAGAATAGAACCCGGAAGTTAAGCGTGCTTAGGCTGGGGGAGTGGGAGGATGGGTGACCGTTCGGGAAGTTAGATGATTTGGAATGATGAGGGGTGATTAGAGGATAAATTGAGAAGTGATGAGGGGTGGTGATTACAGACTAGAGGTTAAAATAATTCAGAAGTTTGAAAATAAAAAAATTCAAAAAAAAATTTCAAAACACCAACCGGGACTAAAGGTGGAGCTCCACGTGGCCGCGCCCTTTAGTCCCGGTTCAGGAACCGGGACTAAAGGCCCTTACGAACCGAGACTATAGGCCCTTTTTCTACCAGTGCAGGGAGCACAAGGGAAATAGCATTTCCCACTCCGCGGACATGAAAACTCGGTCAAGCACTGACCGAACCGGCGTAAGCTGCTTGTTGATCCAAGTGTACCGAGCGCCCACGCGGGCCACTTCCCTAAGGGCCATTGATACTATCGCGTTATTAAACATGGACACCCTTGTCCAGTTAATAATCCCGTTGTTCTTATCCGCTCCCGAACGGATTAATTTGAAATCCCCACCGACTATCAGTGGCAAGTTACGCACACCCAAGGCCGCGACCTTCTCCTGTAGTTCCCCCAAGAACTCATGCAAGTGCGAGTGGTCGGCCAGGCCATAAACCACAATGACCTCCCACTCGCGGAGGGTCGCGCGATGGCGGACGTGTGCCGACACAAAGAAACGACCGGCGTCCCAAGCCACCACCTCACAGCAAACATGGCTGATGCCAAGAAGCAGACCCCCCGAGTGGCCCACCGCAGGCACCCAGTGCCACGCAAAGCGTTCGAGCGGATCGATGGCTAGCAGGTCTCGGTGAGAGAATTCGGCCTTGATGGTTTCCTGCAAGCCAACTACGTCGATATCCTCAACGCGAATGAATTCTTTTAGCTGGGTCCGCCTCCCAACGTGGCCGAAGCCTCGGATGTTCCAGAAGATGAAACGCATTTAAAGTATGCGATTGCAGAGGCGGATACTGCGAGCGGTAACCGCTTTGGCCACTCGCCGTGTCTTGACAGGACCACAGGCTGACGGGGACGGCGCAACCCCTGCTGCTGTGTCCACCCGATCGGGCCGCGCATCAGGCAACAGAGAAGCCCCTGCTTCTTATGCTACTGGCGCAATGCGGGCCGCCGCTGCCTAGGCGAGCGCGGCCTGCGCGATTTCCTTAGAGCGGATTAGAGACAAGAGCTCTCGAGCCTCACCCTCATCAGACAAATCAACCCCACTATCCGCTAAAATACCCCCTAGACGCTCATCCGAATAATCATCAAAAATCGTAAAACGGGATAGGGGGTTACCTTCGGTCTCCATGTTCTTCTGGGCCACCAAGAGTTGAGCGCGCTGAAGAGCAGGAAGGTTGCCCTTGGCGCCCTTCAAACGAGAACTTGCCCGCTCCTGCGCCACCGGGGTCGCCACCACCGCCTTGGAGCGCTTGGCCGTGGAAATGGGCACCGCCTTGGTCACCTCCACCCGAAGCGCGTCGGAGGGAGGAGGGGGGCCGCCGGCGAGGACCCGCCAACCGGACCCCCAGGAGAAGCCAACGCCATCACCACCGGCCGAAGCGAGGCAGGCGTGCCCGCACGGACCGAGGGTGGGCTCGTCGGCGCCACCGGGGGAGTCTTGCGGCCCGCCGTCTTCTTGTGAAGCCACACCCCGCCGCTACCCAGGCCGCGCGCAGAGATGGGGGAACGCGACGCAAGAGCGCGCAGCCCACCCACATCCGCAGCCACCGGGGAGACGAGCATGGAGCGGCCCTCCGAATCGCACGAAGCCGATATGCCCTTGTCGAGGTCGAGGCCGAGGGACATGTTGGAGCCATATTGATTGAAGCCCATCTCGTTGCTACCCACGACCACTTGGCGCTCCTCCAGATCCTTCGCGGCCCCCGCGGTCGGGGCCACGGCCTCGGAAGCCTTGTCCTTGAGGCCCAGCTTGTCCCAAGTCGCGGTGTCGATGGAGTCATCACCCATGCTCGCGTCCTTGTCCTTGTCCTTGTCCATGTCATCCGGCCCCTTGTCCGTGCTTGCAGGGGGAGGGGGAAGGGGGGCACCACCCTGCATGCCACCCGCCTCGGCCTCCAGCCAAAAGGTGAAACCCTCGCTGTTGAACCACACTTGGACGTACCCTTTGAGCTTGGCCGGGGAGCGACACGCAAAGCGCATCCGCACAGGACCCAGCCCCGCCAACGACGCCTTGTCCACCTCCATCGGGCGTCCAATCATCATGGTCCCTGCCATGAGACGATCCACATGGCGGTGCTTGGGCGGCACACCCCAGAGCTTGACCCACACATCCGGCATGATTTCGGCCTTGGGCTCCTCCTGCAGCGCTTCCTTGATCTCCGCCACGATGTCGTTGAGGGAAAGGTAGAGTTTTCTGCTTCGCGTCGCCATTCGCAGCATGGCCTTGTTGGGGAAGACGACGGAGAACAGGTTGTCCCCAATGACCGTCACCTGCCAATCCCATTCCCCCTCGAAGAGGTGAGGGATCTCCGCCTCCAAGATGGGAATGGACAGCTTGCCGGGCGCCGCTGAGATGAACGTCGCGTCCGCCACCACCGGGGCACGGACCTCCTCGCCCTCTGTCTCCATGTAGGGAAGGCAGAAGAAGCCCTCGCCGGGGATGGCATTGCCCATGATCTGCAGCAGCAAAGGCCGCCCGCGCGTGGGGTAGTGCGCCGACGCGTGCCCCTCCTCGTGGCAGACAACGCACAGGGGCTTGAAGTGGCACATGTTCTGGTAGTGGCCCACTCGACCACATTTGAAGCACTCCGACCCGTCGGACTCCTCCACTGGGATCGGGGCATCGGCCGAACCCTTCGACGCCGACGGCCCAGCCGCCAGCAGCGACAGCGCTGAGCTGACCCTCTTCTGCTTTTGTTTCTTGGCGAGTGGATCCCCAGCCCTCTCGCCGCTCGGAGGAAGGAGGGATTCCTTCCTCTTGAGCTCTTTCTTCTGCTATAGGCCACGGCGCCGGTATTCCTCCTTCTTCTTCCTTTTGCGCTCGCTCTCCTCCATCTTTTTCCTCTCTTGCTCCGCGAGCCACCAGGGAGGCGGCGGCCCCCAGCCCGCCTCCTCCGCCGGAGGTGCCGGCATCTTGGAGAGCGCCTTTGCCCTCAGATCTTGCTCACGCTTGCGCTCGGCCGCCGGGATCGGAGGCAACATGGGTGGCTTCTCCACGCGGCGGGATCCCATCCTCACCGTGGTTGCGAACGAGCAGGTGAGTGGGGGGAGGGACGGAGCGGAGCAGACGACGAGCGAGATGCCTGAATCGCCGCACCTGCGAGTGGGATGCGGGAAACCCTAGCGACAGATCTAGGGCACCCTTTGGTAGCCACAGCCACCTATTAATAGGCGGAAGCGGCCGCGCAGCCACCATCGCGTTGGGCCCGGGCCTCAACTCTTGCGGGCGTAAGGCCACCGGGCCAGGCTGTCTAGGCCCAAGCGCTGAGGAGCGCCCCTACGCCCCCACTGGCGAAGACGTGAACGGGTCGGCCAATGGGCCCCCCAACCCACGCGCTGGCAGACTGGGCCAGTCCAATAGGCCCAGCAAGGGAACCGGCCCGTGCGATGACGGCACCGAAACCCTAGTCAGGGTCCGCTCCTCCCTGGCAGGAGCAGCCCCGCCGCCGACGCCGACCCCTGTCGACGCCGGCGAGCTCACCGAGCCCGAAGGCGGCGCAGCCAACACCAGATCAAGGCACCCCTCCTCCGGCAGGACACGCGAACGGCCCTCAGGGCCCGCATCCACGCCCCTCGGCGGTCGCCAGATCCGCGGCGCTAGGCGGCGCCCACCATGCCCACCAGGGGCGAACGCGCGCCGGCGACCGGCCATGAGAGAGCCCCCCAGCTCCTCCGCACGGGCGACAAAGTCACCCACCGAGCACGCCGTCGGCGGCCTCGGCGCAACACCATCACTCACCTGACTACTTACCTGAACGGACTGCTCCTCTTTGTCGTCGGAGTCGCCACCCCCCAGCGCCCAGAACCTGCTTCCAGAGGGGAACGGGCCAGGGGCCGCCCGCCGGGCGAGACGCACCACCGAGCGCGCCCCACCGCAGGACGCACCGCCGGTCATCCCTCCGTCACCGCCACGGGGTTCCCCCCGCCGTCGCCCCCCCCCCCCCCCCTGGTCGCCAGGTCGCACGGGAGCCGTTGGGTCACTCATTCTTCTAGCTAACTATAATAACTTATGTGAGTCTAACCCGTGCGAATGCACATGTTGACGACTATTATTCTTATTCTGCAGACACATCACACAAACGTAGACAGTTAGGTCAAATGATGGAGATTATCTGAATGTGAATGCATCCATCGCCATTTTAAATTGGAAAGAGGGCCGTACTAACAAGAAAAGGTTGGTGTGAAATGGCAAGACTTTGATCGTCAGTCTTGGCACATGCAGCAGCAGCAGCACCACTTGCACTGAATACACTTACCACTGCGATGATTTGGAATTGAACAGCCAGCCAAACTGTGATTTGGGATATCGGAGCGGCGGCTACTATCATTGCTTGCACGTCAATACCTCCACAACGTCACACAACCTATATCTTGTGGAAAAGTCAACAGGAACTCGATAGACACTACTGATTTGTTCGTTTTTTTTTACAATGTCACTCTCAGTTGCACTTTCAGATAGTTATATATATGCACACACTACTACTTGTCAAACAAGAAAAATCCAAAATTATACTTTCTCAAGATACTTATTTTGGGACGGAGGGAGTATATGTCTCTTCACTGATAGCATCTTCCAAAACCCTATATTCCTAAGCCAAGGCTGCATAGCTGCATTCAGCCCAGATCGTATATAATCATAAAAAAATACCTTCAGCCAATAATTAATAGTAAAACACTATTGAATTTTTACCATTAGAATGGATTCATGCTACAAAGTTTATAGTTAGTTAGCCATATAAACTTGACGGCCAAAAAGTATCATTGGGGACTGTACAAACGCCAATTTTTGTTCTTTAAAATATTCATGATGTAGTAGATGCGTACGTATTTCTGGTGAAGAGGTGTGTATGGGATCAAGCAGCGTGTTCACATGGACCTATCTATAGGATTACGTAGGGCCAATTGCAACTTGGTGGTATGATCTACTCAATTATTTGCCGAGGCATCCCAAACAATTAAAAAAAATAGAAAGGACATGCTTGATCATCATGGCCAGGCAAATTTGCTACTCTGCTTTGCATCGATAATAATGCGGCAGCTATAAAACTAGTCAATAGAAACAAAGACACTTGTGACAACTTGTGCATATGTGTATGACTTTACATGTTGCTTCAGAGACGATCCAAACAAAGTTCAAACTAGTACTCTCTCCGTTCGGAATTACTTGTCGCAGAAATGGATGTATCTAGATGTATTTTAGTTCTAGATACATCCATTTTTGAGACAAGTAATTCCGAACGGAGGGAGTATATGAGAACGGGAATTGAACGGCTTGACTGATGATCAACGACGGCAAATGGTGGAGAATTATGTGGCTCGTTTACTTGGCTGGACATGCGTGCACACACATCTCTTATTGGTGACAAACATGCTTCCACAAGTCACCCATTCACACATCACGATTTTCGGCGTCGCAAGTCACACAATGCCCTTACAATGGGCCTTAATTGTTAGACCAGGTAAGATTAGCAGGCCAATATCGCGTCAAACCCCGCAGCTTCTAAGATGGCATGTACGTACATTAGAAACATTCAGCAAATTGCAGTAAACAGATGAGAAACAGAGCTGCTAATCTTTCACCCAAGATGTCAACATTGTTAATTTCCTGTGAATATATATATATATATATATATATATATATATATATATACACACACACACACACACACACACACACACACACACACACACACATATATATATATATATATATACACATATATATATATGTATATATATATGTGTGTATATATATATACACATATATATATATGTATATGTATATATATATGTGTGTATATATATATACATATATATATATATGTATATATATATGTGTGTATATATATATATACATATATATGTATATGTGTGTATATATATATATATATATGTGTATGTGTGTGTGTGTGTGTGTATATATATATATATATATATATATATATATATATGTATATATATATACACAAACATCAAACTGAAATGTGAAGATGGAGTTATGTAGTATGTGCTATATACCTGCAATCTATCTCATTCTTAATTCGCCTAGAAGAAAGCAGTTTTTTGGAACAGTAAAATGCAAGTAGGCAGGTGGATGCATTATTTGCCCACTAATAGTTTGAGAACAACTTGTCACGTGAACACATGGAAAATCTTGTCCCGTCAAAACATCCTGCAACTTGTCCAGGTCTGACCGCCCACAAGAGGGATTTGTACATCACTAGCAACATGCACAAGACAATCACGCAAACACAAGAAGTATATGAGCTGCTTCTACTACTACAACTACTACTTGCCAACCAAACCAAGCAATGGCAATGGGGGGCATGAGTTCGCTATGCACATTCCTGGCCGTCCTGACTACTGCGATTGCGATCGTGGCCGCTAGCGACGAGGCTGCGTTGCTCGCTTTCAAAGCGCAGGTCAGCGATGGCGGCTCGCTGGCCTCCTGGAATAGCAGCGCCAGCTTTTGCAGCTGGGAAGGTGTGACATGCAGCCACCGCAGACCAGCGCGGGTGGTGGCGCTGAGATTGAACAACAAGGCGCTCGCCGGAGAACTCTCCCCAGCCATCGGGAACCTCACGTTCCTGCGGACGCTCAACCTAAGCTTCAACTGGTTCCACGGGGAGATACCAGCGAGCCTTGGCCGCCTCCGCCGCCTGCATAGGCTCGACTTGGGCAACAACTCCTTCTCTGGCACATTACCAGTGAACCTGAGCTCATGTGTCAGCATGGCCATAATGGGACTGCTAAACAACAAGCTTGGCGGGCGCATCCCGGCTGAGAAGCTCACGTCCCTAGTAAGGATGTCACTGAGTAACAACAGCTTCACAGGGCTCATCCCTCCATCACTGGCCAATCTGTCCCATTTGGAAGTCCTTGATCTCTCACGCAACCAGCTTGTGGGCTCAATCCCACCAGGGCTCGGAAGCATCCACGGCATGCAACAGTTCAGCATCGCCAGAAACCTCATCAGCGGTATGATTCCAACCTCTCTCTACAATTGGTCCTCGCTAGAACTATTTGATGTAGGGACAAATATGTTGTACGGCATTTTGGATGATTTCGGAAACAATTTCCCCAAGTTGGAATATCTTGGCTTGTCTGGTAATCACTTCACTGGAACAATCCCGTCCTCAATATCCAACATATCTTCCCTCATATCAGTTGGCTTTGATAGCAACAGATTTAGTGGGTACTTTCCTCCCACATTTGGGAAGCTGGGAGCACTTCAATATTTGAACTTGAATAACAATAAGCTTGAAGCGAATGACAACAAGGGGTGGGAATTCATCACGTCTTTGGGAAACTGCAGCCAACTGCAGCTATTGGGACTCGGCATCAATTCTTTTGAAGGACAACTACCAGGTTCAATTGTGAACCTGTCAACGACTCTCCAATACTTGTACTTAGGTGACAATAGGATCTCTGGGAGTATTCCTGCAGATATAGGCAATTTAGTTGGTCTGCAAACACTTGTGATAGCAAACACTTCCATGTCCGGAGTGATTCCAAAGAGCATTGGTAAGCTAGAGAACTTGATCGATCTAGCTTTGTACAACAATAGCTTGTCTGGGCTCATACCGCCATCTCTAGGAAACCTTTCACAATTGAATAAGCTTTATGCACGTAATAGCAACTTGGAGGGACCAATTCCGGCAAGCCTGGGGAAGTTGAAAAACCTCTTTGTACTTGATCTAAAAATGAATTACCGTCTCAATGGTTCAATACCCAAAGAAATTTTCAGATTACCCAGCCTTTCTTGGTATTTGGACTTGACATACAATTCCCTTTCCGGACCCCTTCCTAATGAAGTTGGTAGCTTGGCAAACCTTAACCTACTAGTTCTATCAGGAAACCAGTTGTCTGGCAAGATACCCGACAGTATACAGAACTGCATGGTATTGGAACAACTATTCTTAGACAACAATTCCTTTGAGGGAAACATACCTCAGTCACTGACAAATATAAAGGGGCTCAGTATATTGAACCTGACCATGAATAAGTTCTCTGGTAATATTCCTGATGCCCTTGGCAATATTGGAAACCTGCAAGAGTTGTACGTAGCACACAACAACTTGTCAGGATCAATCCCATTAGTTCTACAGAATTTGTCATCATTGTCTGAATTGGATATATCCTACAATAATTTGCAAGGCGAGGTGCCAAATGAAGGTGTTTTCAGAAACATCACTCACTTATCAGTTGTTGGGAATGTCAATTTGTGTGGTGGTACACCTCAACTTCATTTGGCTCCGTGCCCCACAAGGGTCTTAAGCAAGAAGAGAAAAAAGATGCCAAAGTCCCTTGTAATTTCTCTAGCAGCAGTTGGAGCAATCGTGTTCTCACTTTCAGTGATTGTTCTTGTTTGGAGACTTTGTAAGAAGCTCAAATCAAGCCCGAAGACAGTAGCAAAAGATTCAATTGTTGATGGCCATTACAGAAGAATCCCCTATCCTGCATTACTGAAAGGAACTAACGAATTTTCAGAAGCCAACTTGCTTGGGAGAGGAAGTTATGGTGCGGTTTATAAGTGTGTTTTGGACAACGAAGAAAGAACATTGGCTGTCAAGGTGTTTAACCTTGGTCAATCTAGGTATTCGAAGAGTTTTGAGGCTGAATGTGAGGCTATGAGAAGGATACGACATCGTTGTCTCATTAAGATCGTTACTTCTTGTTCGAGCATCAACCACCAAGGTCAAGAGTTCAAGGCATTGGTCCGCAGCCGAACCAGCCTAGGGCTGAGATACCGCCTAGAGCTGAGCCGCAGCCGGCCCAAAGGCCATGGCCGCGGCAAATGGCGGCCGGCCGCGGTGGCCCTGGTCAAGGCCCGCTCGGCCGTGGGGTTGCGGCGTCGCAGGGAGAGGACCGGAATCCCCCGCGAGGCAGGTGGGGCGATGACGGTTACGACGCCTACGGTGCTGGGCAGCATAGGGGTTCTTCATCCTCCGGCGTTGGCCGGGGTCATGCTTGGACGGACGACGGCAATGCCAACCAGGGCTTTCAGGGTCCGCCCGGTAACTTTGTGGAGGGGGCGGTCGCTCCTAATAACCGCTCCTTCCGGGGCCGTTTCCGTGGAGGTCGGGGCGGGCACAGACGTAACTACCCGCCTAGGCACCCGAAGCCTATGGTTGAGACTGCGGTGGGGGCTGACGGAGGATCGGTTCTACCGCAGGTGCCGGCGGAAACGGTTCAGGCCCTGGCCGAAGTCACAGTGCCGGAACCCATGCAGACTGGTGATTTCTGCTTCTGAGCATGGTACGGACAAATCTGAGGCTGACAAGTTGTCCAAGTGGGCGGCAAAGAAGAAGAAACTTACTTATTTTCGATGTGGTGATACGGGACACTTTATGGCTGAGTGCACTGCGGAATTATGTGACCTGTGCCGGAAACCTAAGCATACCGCTGCCGAGTGCCCTCTTATGCTTGGGCCCAAGCCTACTGTTCAGATTTTCGGGGTATGCTGCTCGGAGTTGATGTTCTTCGAGTCTCCCGGTGTGGCACCTCTGGCACCAGCGGTCGAGACCTCTTTCCCAGGGGTGGTGAAGGTAGTTCATGGACCATTGACCGAGGCGCAAATTATTCAGCAGCTGCGGGAACTCGCTCCGGGTAATTTTCAGTGGTCGCTGCTCAAGCTAAATGATATGTCTTACAAAGCTGATTTTCCGTCTAAGGAGGATCAGTTGTGAATCCTCAAGTTCGGTATGAGCAGGGTCCCAGGCACTAGTTTTGTGTTGCAGTTTGATGAATGGAAAAAGAAAGAGACGCAGGGCACGCCATTGAGGCAGATTTGGGTTCGTTTCTCCGGGGCGCCATCTGATCCCCTGGATAGCTTCTTGGTGACGTGGAGTTTGGGGTCTTTGATCGGTAAGACTAAACAGGTGGATATGCCATTCACTCGGGCCAACGGGGTGGCGCGTTTACTTGTCAGTGTGGCTAATATTGAGTTCTTGCCGAACGTGGTGCCTTGGACGTACGATGGTGTTCTGTATCAGCTGGACGTTCTGTATGAGGATCCTAATTTGTTCGATGAGTTTGAGGATGATTTCCTATGGACACGACTGAGGGAGGAGGTGCCCCGGGGAACCAGGATGATTCGGCTATGGGTGATGATGACGGGGCCAAGGAGCCGGTCGGTCCGACTGATTCTAGTGATACTGCTCCTGCTCGGTCATCTGGTGTGGCTCAGACGTCCACCTTGCAGCTTGGGTCCTTGGGACCGTTCTCTGCTCCACCTCGGCTTCGGGGCGTCTATCCGGGTTCCGTGGATGCCGTGGCTCCCCTTTGTGCGCCGGCAGTTCTTGAGTTGGGAGATACCGAGGGGCAGGTGGTCCCTCCCACATCTCCTACCTCGTTGTTGGCTACCGTGGATGATGATATGCTTGCGGCTATGACTAAAGGTGACGGGCAGGAGGCCCGGTCTCCTGTGATGACGACACCGACGGCGCACACAGAGGACTCGGCGTTCTCCCCCAGGTCGCCGCGCCCGGGAGGAGGGATGGCTCGGCAGGAGGCCGCCGTCACTCCATGCCCCGTTGCGGTGGGTGGGTCAGGTGATGTGCCCGTCTCACCGGCTTCTTCTTCGGAGCATCCTGTGAGGGTATCCCCGGGCCCTCTTGCCGGCGGGTCGACCGTTGACACGCCACGGGAGCCGTCGCCGTGCTACTCCCCTGCTCCGGTGGCTACGACCCAAGGTGCCGCTGTTGGGGGACGGGCAGGAGGCCTTTCCCCTAGCAGAGCTTCACGCGAGGAGTGTTGGGGAACGTAGCAGAAATTCAAAATTTTCCTACGTGTCACCAAGATCTATCTATGGAGAGACTAGCAACGAGGGGAAGGAGAGTGCATCTACATACCCTTGTAGATCGCTAAGCGGAAGCGTTCAAGTGAACGGGGTTGATGGAGTCGTACTCGTCGTGATTCAGATCACCGATGATCCTAGTGCCGAACGGACGGCACCTCCGCGTTCAACACACGTACAGCTCGACGATGTCTCCCACGCCTTGATCCAGCAAGGAGAGAGGGAGAGGTTGAGGAAGACTCCATCCAGCAGCAGCACAACGGCGTGGTGGTGATGGAGGAGCGTGGCAATCCTGCAGGGCTTCGCCAAGCACCTACGGGAGAGGAGGAGGTGTCACGGGAGGGAGGGAGGCGCCAAGGGCTCAGGTATGGATGCCCTCCCTCCCCTCCACTATATATAGGGGCAGGGGAGAGGGGGGAGGCGCAGCCTTGCCCCTTCCTCCAAGGAAGGGGTGCGGCTAAGAGGGGGGGAGGAGTCCATCCTCCCCAAGGCACCTCGGAGGTGCCTTCCCCCTTTAGGACTCTCCCCTTTTTCCTATATCTTGGCGCATGGGCCTCTAGGGGCTGGTGCCCTTGGCCCATGTAGGCCAAGGCGCACCCCCTACAGCCCATGTGGCCCCCCGGGGCAGGTGGCCCCACCCGGTGGGCCCCCGGGACCCTTCCGGTGGTCCCGGTACAATACCGATGACCCCGAAACTTGTCCCGATGGCCGAAACAGGACTTCCTATATATAAATCTTTACCTCCGGACCATTCCGGAACTCCTCGTGACGTCCGGGATCTCATCCGGGACTCCGAACAACATTCGGTAACCACATACAAACTTCCTTTATAACCCTAGCGTCATCGAACCTTAAGTGTGTAGACCCTACGGGTTCGGGAGACATGTAGTCATGACCGAGATGTTCTCCGGTCAATAACCAACAGCGGGATCTGGATACCCATGTTGGCTCCCACATGTTCCACGATGATCTCATCGGATGAACCACGATGTCAAGGACTCAATCAATCCCGTATACAATTCCCTTTGTCTAGCGGTATGGTACTTGCCCGAGATTCGATCGTCGGTATACCGATACCTTGTTCAATCTCGTTACCGGCAAGTCTCTTTACTCGTTCCGTAACACATCATCCCGTGATCAACCCCTTGGTCACATTGTGCACATTATGATGATGTCCTACCGAGTGGGCCCAGAGATACCTCTCCGTTTACACGGAGTGACAAAATCCCAATCTCGATTCGTGCCAACCCAACAGACACTTTCAGAGATACCCGTAGTGTACCTTTATAGCCACCCAGTTACGTTGTGACGTTTGGCACACCCAAAGCACTCCTACGGTATCCGGGAGTTGCACAATCTCATGGTCTAAGGAAATGATACTTGACATTAGAAAAGCTTTAGCATACGAACTACATGATCTTGTGCTAGGCTTAGGATTGGGTCTTGTCCATCACATCATTCTCCTAATGATGTGATCCCGTTATCAACGACATCCAATGTCCATGGTCAGGAAACCGTAACCATCTATTGATCAACGAGCTAGTCAACTAGAGGCTTACTAGGGACATGGTGTTGTCTATGTATCCACACATGTATTCGAGTTTCCTATCAATACAATTCTAGCATGGATAATAAACGATTATCATGAACAAGGAAATATAATAATAATCAATTTATTATTGCCTCTAGGGCATATTTCCAACAGTCTCCCACTTGCACTAGAGTCAATAATCTAGTTCACATCGATATGTGATTAACACTCAAGGTCACATCCCCATGTGACTAACACCCAAAGAGTTTACTAGAGTCAATAATCTAGTTCACATTTACCATGTGATTAACACTCGATGAGTTCTGGGTTTGATCATGTTATGCTTGTGAGAGAGGTTATAGTCAACGGGTCTGAACCTTTCAGATCCGTGTGTGCTTTACAAATCTCTATGTCATCTCCTAGATGCAGCTACCACGTTCTATTTGGAGCTATTCCAAATAACTGTTCTACTTGGAGCTATTCTAAATTGTTGCTCCATTATACGTATCCGGTATCTCTACTCAGAGCTATCCGGATAGGTGTTAAGCTTGCATCGACGTAACCCTTTACGACGAACTCTTTTACCACCTCCATAATTGAGAAAATTCCTTAGTCCACTAGTTACTAAGGATAACTTTGACCGCTGTCCTGTGATCCATTCTTGGATCACTCTTGTACCCCTTGACTGACTCATGGTAAAGCACACTTCAGGTGCGGTACACAGCATAGCATACTGTAGAGCCTATGTCTTAAGCATAGGGGACGACCTTCGTTCCTTTCTCTCTATTCTGCCATGGTCGAGCTTTAAGTCTTAACTTCATACCTTACAACTCAGGCAAGAACTCCTTCTTTGACTGATCCATCTTGAACACCTTCAAGATCACGTCAAGGCATGTGCTCATTTGAAAGTACTATTAAGCGTTTTGATCTATCCTTATAGATCTTGATGCTCAATGTTCAAGTAGCTTAATCCAGGTTTTCCATTGAAAACACTTTCCAAATAACCCTATATGCTTTCCAGAAATTCTACGTCATTTCTGATCATTAATATGTCAACAACATATACTCATCAGAAATTCTATAGTGCTCCCACTCACTTCTTTGGAAATACAAGTTTCTCATAAACTTTGTATACACCCAAAATCTTTGATCATCATCAAAGCATACATTCCAACTCCGAGATGCTCACTCCAGTCCTCAGAAGGATTGCTGGAGCTTTGCATACTTATTAGCATATTTCAGGATAGACAAAACCTTCCGGTTGTATCACATACAACCTTTCCTCAAGAATCGTCGAGGAAACAATGTTTTGACATCCTATCTGCAAGATTTCATAAATAATGCAGTAATTGCTAATATAATTCCAACAGACTCTTAGCATCGCTACGAGTGAGAAAGTCTCATCGTAGTCAACTCCTTGAACTTGTCGAAAAACATCTTAACGACAAGTCGAGCTTTCTCAATGGTGACACTTACCATCATTGTCTGTCTTCCTTTCAAAATCCATATGTACCTAACAGCCTTACGACCATCAAGTAGTTCTTCCAAAGTCTACACTTTGTTTTCATACATGGATCCTCTCTCGGGTTTTATGGCCTTGAGCCATTTATCGGAATCCGGGCCCACCATCGCTTCTCCATAGCTCGTAGGTTCATTGTTGTCTAGCAACATGACTTCCAAGACAGGATTACGTACCACTCTGAAGTAGTACGCATCCTTGTCATCCCACGAGGTTTGGTAGTGACTCGATCCGAAGTTTCATGATCACTATCATAAGCTTCCACTTCAGTTGGTGTACGTGCCACAGGAACAACTTCCTGTGCCCTGCTACACACTTGTTGAAGTGACGGTTCAATAACCTCATCAAGTCTCCACCATCCTCCCACTCAACTTTTCGAGAGAAACCTTTCCTCGAAAAAGGACCCGATTCAAGAAACAATCCCTATTGCTTTCGGATCTGAATTAGGAGGTATACCCAACTGTTTTGGGTGTCCTATGAAGATGCATTTTATCTGCTTTGGGTTCGAGCTTATCAACCTGAAACCTTTTCACATAAGCGTCGCAGCCCCAAACTTTCAAGAAACGGCAACTTAGGTTTCTCCAAACCATAGTTCATACGGTGTCGTCTCAACGAAATTATGTGGTGCCCTATTTAAAGTGAATGTGGTTGTCTCTAATGCCTAACCCATGAACGATAGTGGTAACTCGATAAGAGACATCATGGTATGCACCATATCCAATAGGGTGCAACTATGACGTTTGGACACACCATCACACTATGGTGTTCCAGGCTGTATCAGTTGTGAAACAATTTCCACAATGTCTTAATTCTGTGCCAAACTCGTGATTCAGATATTCATCTCTATGATCATATCATAGATCTTTTATCCTCTTGTCACGACGATCTTTCAACTTCACACTGAAATTACTTGAACCTTTCAATAATTCAGACTCGTGATTCATCAAGTAAATATACTCAACATCTACTCGAATCATCTGTGAAGTAAGAACATAACGATATTCACTGCATGCCTCAGCACTCATTGGACTGCACACATCAAAATGTGTTACTTCCAACAAGTTGCTATCTTGTTCCATCTTACTGAAAACGAGGCTTTTCAGTCATCTTGCCCATGTGGTATGATTTGCATGTCCCAAGTGATTCAAAATCAAGTGAGTCAAAACGGTCCATTTGCATGGAGTTTCTTCATGCATATACACCAATAGACATGGTTCGCATGTCTCAAACTTTTCAAAAACGAGTGAGCCCAAAGATCCATCAATATGGAGCTTCTTCATGCGTTTTATACCGATATGACTTACGTGGCAGTGCCACAAGTAGGTGGTACTATCATTACTATCTTTTGGCATGAACATGTGTATCACTACGATCGAGATTTAATAAACCATTCATTTTAGGTGTAAGACCATTGAAGGTATTATTCAAATAAACAGAGTAACCATTATTCTCCTTAAATGAATAACCGTATTGCGATAGACGTAATCCAATCATGTCTATGCTCAACGCAAACACCAAATAACAATTATTTAGGTTTAACACCAATCTCTTTGGTAGAGGGAGCGTGCGATGCTTGATCATATCAAGCTTGGAAAAACTTCCAACACATATCGTCAGCTCACCTTTAGCTAGTCTCCGTTTATTCCGTAGCCTTTTGTTTCGAGTTACTAACACTTAGCAACCGAACCGGTATCTAATACCCTGGTGCTACTAGGAGTACTAGCAAAGTACACATTAACACAATGTATATCCAATATACTTCTATCGACCTTGCCAGCCTTCTTATCTACCAAGTATCTAGGGTAATTCTGCTCTAGTGGTTGTTCCCCTTATTACAGAAGCACTTAGTCTCGGGTTTGGGTTTTACCTTGGGTTTCTTCACTAGAGCAGCAGCTGATTTGCCGTTTCATGAAGTATCCCTTCTTGCCCTTGCCCTTCTTGAAACTAGTGGTTTCACCAACCATCAACAATTGATGCTCCTTCTTGATTTCTACTTTCGCGGTGTCAAACATCGCGAATACCTCAAGGATCATCATATCTATCCCTGATATGTTATAGTTCATCACGAAGCTCTAACAGCTTGGTGGCAATGACTTTGGAGAACCATCACTGTCTTATCTGGAAGATCAACTCCCACTCGATTCAAATGATTGTTGTACTCAGACAATCTGAGCACAAGCTCAACAATTGAGCTTTTCTCCTTAGTTTGCAGGTTAAGAAAGTCATCGGAGGTCTTATACCTCTTGACATGGGCACGAGCCTGAAATCCCAATTTCAGCCCTCAAAACATCTCATATGTTTCGCGATGTTTCAAAAACGTCTTTGGTGCCTCAACTCTAAACCGTTTAACTGAACTATCACGTAGTTATCAAAACGTGTATGTCAGATGTTCGCAACAACCACAGACAACGTTCGAGGTTCAGCACACTGAGCGGTGCATTAAGGACATAAGCCTTCTATGAAGCAATGAGGACAATCCTCAGTTTACGGACCTAGTCCGCATAATTGCTACTATCAACTTTCAACTAATTTTTCTCTAGGAACATATCTAAACAGTAGAACTATAGCGTGAGCTACGACATAATTTGCAAAAACCTTTTGACTATGTTCAGGATAATTAAGTTCATCTTATGAACTCCCACTCAGATAGACATCCCTCTAGTCATCTAAGTGATTACATGATCCGAGTCAAACTAGGCCGTGTCCGATCATCACGTGAGACGGACTAGTCATCATCGGTGAACATCTTCATGTTGATCGTATCTTCTATACGACTCATGTTCGACCTTTCGGTCTCCGTGTTCCGAGGCCATGTCTGTACATGCTAGGCTCGTCAAGTTAACCCTAAGTGTTTCGCGTGTGTAAATCTGTCTTACACCCGTTGTATGTGAACGTTAGAATCTAACACCCGATCATCACGTGGTGCTTCGAAACACGAACTGTCGCAACGGTGCACAGTTAGGGGAGAACACTTCTTGAAATTGTTGTAAGGGATCATCTTATTTACTACCGTCGTTCTAAGCAAATAAGATGTATAAACATGATAAACATCACATGCAATCAAATAGTGACATGATATGGCCATCATCACTTTGCTCCTTTTGATCTCCATCTTCGGGGCTCCATGATCATCATCGTCACCGGCATGACACCATGATCTCCATCATCATGATCTCCATCATCGTGTCTTCATGAAGTTGCCTCGCCAACTATTACTTCTACTACTATGGCTAACGGTTAGCAATAAAGTAAAGTAATTACATGACGTTTAAGTTGACACGCAGGTCACAAATAAATAAAGACAACTCCTATGGCTCCTGCCGGTTGTCATACTCATCGACATGCAAGTCGTGATTCCTATTACAAGAACATGATCAATCTCATACATCACATATATCATTCATCACATCCTTTTTGGCCATATCACATCACATAGCATACCCTGCAAAAACAAGTTAGACGTCCTCTAATTGTTGTTTGCATGTTTTACGTGGCTGCTATGGGTTTCTAGCAAGAACGTTTCTTACCTACGCATGAACCACAACGTGATATGCCAATTGCTATTTACCCTTCATAAGGACCCTTTTCATCGAATCCGATCCGACTAAAGTGGGAGAGACAGACACCCGCCAGCCACCTTATGCAACTAGTGCATGTTTGTCGGTGGAACCGGTCTCACGTAAGCGTACGTGTAAGGTTGGTCCGGGCCGCTTCATCCCACGATGCCGCCGAATCAAGATAAGACTAGTAACGGCAAGCATATTGAACAATATCGACGCCCACAACTACTTTGTGTTCTACTCGTGCAAAGAATCTACGCAATAGACCTAGCTCATGATGCCACTGTTGGGGAACGTAGCAGAAATTCAAAATTTTCCTACGTGTCACCAAGATCTATCTATGGAGAGACTAGCAACGAGGGGAAGGAGAGTGCATCTACATACCCTTGTAGATCGCTAAGCGGAAGCGTTCAAGTGAACGGGGTTGATGGAGTCGTACTCGTCGTGATTCAGATCACCGATGATCCTAGTGCCGAACGGACGGCACCTCCGCGTTCAACACACGTACAGCTCGACGATGTCTCCCACGCCTTGATCCAGCAAGGAGAGAGGGAGAGGTTGAGGAAGACTCCATCCAGCAGCAGCACAACGGCGTGGTGGTGATGGAGGAGCGTGGCAATCCTGCAGGGCTTCGCCAAGCACCTACGGGAGAGGAGGAGGTGTCACGGGAGGGAGGGAGGCGCCAAGGGCTCAGGTATGGATGCCCTCCCTCCCCTCCACTATATATAGGGGCAGGGGAGAGGGGGGAGGCGCAGCCTTGCCCCTTCCTCCAAGGAAGGGGTGCGGCTAAGAGGGGGGGAGGAGTCCATCCTCCCCAAGGCACCTCGGAGGTGCCTTCCCCCTTTAGGACTCTCCCCTTTTTCCTATATCTTGGCGCATGGGCCTCTAGGGGCTGGTGCCCTTGGCCCATGTAGGCCAAGGCGCACCCCCTACAGCCCATGTGGCCCCCCGGGGCAGGTGGCCCCACCCGGTGGGCCCCCGGGACCCTTCCGGTGGTCCCGGTACAATACCGATGACCCCGAAACTTGTCCCGATGGCCGAAACAGGACTTCCTATATATAAATCTTTACCTCCGGACCATTCCGGAACTCCTCGTGACGTCCGGGATCTCATCCGGGACTCCGAACAACATTCGGTAACCACATACAAACTTCCTTTATAACCCTAGCGTCATCGAACCTTAAGTGTGTAGACCCTACGGGTTCGGGAGACATGTAGTCATGACCGAGATGTTCTCCGGTCAATAACCAACAGCGGGATCTGGATACCCATGTTGGCTCCCACATGTTCCACGATGATCTCATCGGATGAACCACGATGTCAAGGACTCAATCAATCCCGTATACAATTCCCTTTGTCTAGCGGTATGGTACTTGCCCGAGATTCGATCGTCGGTATACCGATACCTTGTTCAATCTCGTTACCGGCAAGTCTCTTTACTCGTTCCGTAACACATCATCCCGTGATCAACCCCTTGGTCACATTGTGCACATTATGATGATGTCCTACCGAGTGGGCCCAGAGATACCTCTCCGTTTACACGGAGTGACAAAATCCCAATCTCGATTCGTGCCAACCCAACAGACACTTTCAGAGATACCCGTAGTGTACCTTTATAGCCACCCAGTTACGTTGTGACGTTTGGCACACCCAAAGCACTCCTACGGTATCCGGGAGTTGCACAATCTCATGGTCTAAGGAAATGATACTTGACATTAGAAAAGCTTTAGCATACGAACTACATGATCTTGTGCTAGGCTTAGGATTGGGTCTTGTCCATCACATCATTCTCCTAATGATGTGATCCCGTTATCAACGACATCCAATGTCCATGGTCAGGAAACCGTAACCATCTATTGATTAACGAGCTAGTCAACTAGAGGCTTACTAGGGACATGGTGTTGTCTATGTATCCACACATGTATCTGAGTTTCCTATCAATACAATTCTAGCATGGATAATAAACGATTATCATGAACAAGGAAATATAATAATAATCAATTTATTATTGCCTCTAGGGCATATTTCCAACAGTCTCCCACTTGCACTAGAGTCAATAATCTAGTTCACATCGATATGTGATTAACACTCAAGGTCACATCCCCATGTGACTAACACCCAAAGAGTTTACTAGAGTCAATAATCTAGTTCACATTTACCATGTGATTAACACTCGATGAGTTCTGGGTTTGATCATGTTATGCTTGTGAGAGAGGTTATAGTCAACGGGTCTGAACCTTTCAGATCCGTGTGTGCTTTACAAATCTCTATGTCATCTCCTAGATGCAGCTACCACGTTCTATTTGGAGCTATTCCAAATAACTGTTCTACTTGGAGCTATTCTAAATTGTTGCTCCATTATACGTATCCGGTATCTCTACTCAGAGCTATCCGGATAGGTGTTAAGCTTGCATCGACGTAACCCTTTACGACGAACTCTTTTACCACCTCCATAATTGAGAAAATTCCTTAGTCCACTAGTTACTAAGGATAACTTTGACCGCTGTCCTGTGATCCATTCTTGGATCACTCTTGTACCCCTTGACTGACTCATGGTAAAGCACACTTCAGGTGCGGTACACAGCATAGCATACTGTAGAGCCTATGTCTTAAGCATAGGGGACGACCTTCGTTCCTTTCTCTCTATTCTGCCATGGTCGAGCTTTAAGTCTTAACTTCATACCTTACAACTCAGGCAAGAACTCCTTCTTTGACTGATCCATCTTGAACACCTTCAAGATCACGTCAAGGCATGTGCTCATTTGAAAGTACTATTAAGCGTTTTGATCTATCCTTATAGATCTTGATGCTCAATGTTCAAGTAGCTTAATCCAGGTTTTCCATTGAAAACACTTTCCAAATAACCCTATATGCTTTCCAGAAATTCTACGTCATTTCTGATCATTAATATGTCAACAACATATACTCATCAGAAATTCTATAGTGCTCCCACTCACTTCTTTGGAAATACAAGTTTCTCATAAACTTTGTATACACCCAAAATCTTTGATCATCATCAAAGCATACATTCCAACTCCGAGATGCTCACTCCAGTCCTCAGAAGGATTGCTGGAGCTTTGCATACTTATTAGCATATTTCAGGATAGACAAAACCTTCCGGTTGTATCACATACAACCTTTCCTCAAGAATCGTCGAGGAAACAATGTTTTGACATCCTATCTGCAAGATTTCATAAATAATGCAGTAATTGCTAATATAATTCCAACAGACTCTTAGCATCGCTACGAGTGAGAAAGTCTCATCGTAGTCAACTCCTTGAACTTGTCGAAAAACATCTTAACGACAAGTCGAGCTTTCTCAATGGTGACACTTACCATCATTGTCTGTCTTCCTTTCAAAATCCATATGTACCTAACAGCCTTACGACCATCAAGTAGTTCTTCCAAAGTCTACACTTTGTTTTCATACATGGATCCTCTCTCGGGTTTTATGGCCTTGAGCCATTTATCGGAATCCGGGCCCACCATCGCTTCTCCATAGCTCGTAGGTTCATTGTTGTCTAGCAACATGACTTCCAAGACAGGATTACGTACCACTCTGAAGTAGTACGCATCCTTGTCATCCCACGAGGTTTGGTAGTGACTCGATCCGAAGTTTCATGATCACTATCATAAGCTTCCACTTCAGTTGGTGTACGTGCCACAGGAACAACTTCCTGTGCCCTGCTACACACTTGTTGAAGTGACGGTTCAATAACCTCATCAAGTCTCCACCATCCTCCCACTCAACTTTTCGAGAGAAACCTTTCCTCGAAAAAGGACCCGATTCAAGAAACAATCCCTATTGCTTTCGGATCTGAATTAGGAGGTATACCCAACTGTTTTGGGTGTCCTATGAAGATGCATTTTATCTGCTTTGGGTTCGAGCTTATCAACCTGAAACCTTTTCACATAAGCGTCGCAGCCCCAAACTTTCAAGAAACGGCAACTTAGGTTTCTCCAAACCATAGTTCATACGGTGTCGTCTCAACGAAATTATGTGGTGCCCTATTTAAAGTGAATGTGGTTGTCTCTAATGCCTAACCCATGAACGATAGTGGTAACTCGATAAGAGACATCATGGTATGCACCATATCCAATAGGGTGCAACTATGATGTTTGGACACACCATCACACTATGGTGTTCCAGGCTGTATCAGTTGTGAAACAATTTCCACAATGTCTTAATTCTGTGCCAAACTCGTGATTCAGATATTCATCTCTATGATCATATCATAGATCTTTTATCCTCTTGTCACGACGATCTTTCAACTTCACACTGAAATTACTTGAACCTTTCAATAATTCAGACTCGTGATTCATCAAGTAAATATACTCAACATCTACTCGAATCATCTGTGAAGTAAGAACATAACGATATTCACTGCATGCCTCAGCACTCATTGGACTGCACACATCAAAATGTGTTACTTCCAACAAGTTGCTATCTTGTTCCATCTTACTGAAAACGAGGCTTTTCAGTCATCTTGCCCATGTGGTATGATTTGCATGTCCCAAGTGATTCAAAATCAAGTGAGTCAAAACGGTCCATTTGCATGGAGTTTCTTCATGCATATACACCAATAGACATGGTTCGCATGTCTCAAACTTTTCAAAAACGAGTGAGCCCAAAGATCCATCAATATGGAGCTTCTTCATGCGTTTTATACCGATATGACTTACGTGGCAGTGCCACAAGTAGGTGGTACTATCATTACTATCTTTTGGCATGAACATGTGTATCACTACGATCGAGATTTAATAAACCATTCATTTTAGGTGTAAGACCATTGAAGGTATTATTCAAATAAACAGAGTAACCATTATTCTCCTTAAATGAATAACCGTATTGCGATAGACGTAATCCAATCATGTCTATGCTCAACGCAAACACCAAATAACAATTATTTAGGTTTAACACCAATCTCTTTGGTAGAGGGAGCGTGCGATGCTTGATCATATCAAGCTTGGAAAAACTTCCAACACATATCGTCAGCTCACCTTTAGCTAGTCTCCGTTTATTCCGTAGCCTTTTGTTTCGAGTTACTAACACTTAGCAACCGAACCGGTATCTAATACCCTGGTGCTACTAGGAGTACTAGCAAAGTACACATTAACACAATGTATATCCAATATACTTCTATCGACCTTGCCAGCCTTCTTATCTACCAAGTATCTAGGGTAATTCTGCTCTAGTGGTTGTTCCCCTTATTACAGAAGCACTTAGTCTCGGGTTTGGGTTTTACCTTGGGTTTCTTCACTAGAGCAGCAGCTGATTTGCCGTTTCATGAAGTATCCCTTCTTGCCCTTGCCCTTCTTGAAACTAGTGGTTTCACCAACCATCAACAATTGATGCTCCTTCTTGATTTCTACTTTCGCGGTGTCAAACATCGCGAATACCTCAAGGATCATCATATCTATCCCTGATATGTTATAGTTCATCACGAAGCTCTAACAGCTTGGTGGCAATGACTTTGGAGAACCATCACTGTCTTATCTGGAAGATCAACTCCCACTCGATTCAAATGATTGTTGTACTCAGACAATCTGAGCACAAGCTCAACAATTGAGCTTTTCTCCTTAGTTTGCAGGTTAAGAAAGTCATCGGAGGTCTTATACCTCTTGACATGGGCACGAGCCTGAAATCCCAATTTCAGCCCTCAAAACATCTCATATGTTTCGCGATGTTTCAAAAACGTCTTTGGTGCCTCAACTCTAAACCGTTTAACTGAACTATCACGTAGTTATCAAAACGTGTATGTCAGATGTTCGCAACAACCACAGACAACGTTCGAGGTTCAGCACACTGAGCGGTGCATTAAGGACATAAGCCTTCTATGAAGCAATGAGGACAATCCTCAGTTTACGGACCTAGTCCGCATAATTGCTACTATCAACTTTCAACTAATTTTTCTCTAGGAACATATCTAAACAGTAGAACTATAGCGTGAGCTACGACATAATTTGCAAAAACCTTTTGACTATGTTCAGGATAATTAAGTTCATCTTATGAACTCCCACTCAGATAGACATCCCTCTAGTCATCTAAGTGATTACATGATCCGAGTCAAACTAGGCCGTGTCCGATCATCACGTGAGACGGACTAGTCATCATCGGTGAACATCTTCATGTTGATCGTATCTTCTATACGACTCATGTTCGACCTTTCGGTCTCCGTGTTCCGAGGCCATGTCTGTACATGCTAGGCTCGTCAAGTTAACCCTAAGTGTTTCGCGTGTGTAAATCTGTCTTACACCCGTTGTATGTGAACGTTAGAATCTAACACCCGATCATCACGTGGTGCTTCGAAACACGAACTGTCGCAACGGTGCACAGTTAGGGGAGAACACTTCTTGAAATTGTTGTAAGGGATCATCTTATTTACTACCGTCGTTCTAAGCAAATAAGATGTATAAACATGATAAACATCACATGCAATCAAATAGTGACATGATATGGCCATCATCACTTTGCTCCTTTTGATCTCCATCTTCGGGGCTCCATGATCATCATCGTCACCGGCATGACACCATGATCTCCATCATCATGATCTCCATCATCGTGTCTTCATGAAGTTGCCTCGCCAACTATTACTTCTACTACTATGGCTAACGGTTAGCAATAAAGTAAAGTAATTACATGACGTTTAAGTTGACACGCAGGTCACAAATAAATAAAGACAACTCCTATGGCTCCTGCCGGTTGTCATACTCATCGACATGCAAGTCGTGATTCCTATTACAAGAACATGATCAATCTCATACATCACATATATCATTCATCACATCCTTTTTGGCCATATCACATCACATAGCATACCCTGCAAAAACAAGTTAGACGTCCTCTAATTGTTGTTTGCATGTTTTACGTGGCTGCTATGGGTTTCTAGCAAGAACGTTTCTTACCTACGCATGAACCACAACGTGATATGCCAATTGCTATTTACCCTTCATAAGGACCCTTTTCATCGAATCCGATCCGACTAAAGTGGGAGAGACAGACACCCGCCAGCCACCTTATGCAACTAGTGCATGTTTGTCGGTGGAACCGGTCTCACGTAAGCGTACGTGTAAGGTTGGTCCGGGCCGCTTCATCCCACGATGCCGCCGAATCAAGATAAGACTAGTAACGGCAAGCATATTGAACAATATCGACGCCCACAACTACTTTGTGTTCTACTCGTGCAAAGAATCTACGCAATAGACCTAGCTCATGATGCCACTGTTGGGGAACGTAGCAGAAATTCAAAATTTTCCTACGTGTCACCAAGATCTATCTATGGAGAGACCAGCAACGAGGGAAGGAGAGTGCATCTACATACCCTTGTAGATCGCTAAGCGGAAGCGTTCAAGTGAACGGGGTTGATGGAGTCGTACTCGTCGTGATTCAGATCACCGATGATCCTAGTGCCGAACGGACGGCACCTCCGCGTTCAACACACGTACAGCTCGACGATGTCTCCCACGCCTTGATCCAGCAAGGAGAGAGGGAGAGGTTGAGGAAGACTCCATCCAGCAGCAGCACAACGGCGTGGTGGTGATGGAGGAGCGTGGCAATCCTGCAGGGCTTCGCCAAGCACCTACGGGAGAGGAGGAGGTGTCACGGGAGGGAGGGAGGCGCCAAGGGCTCAGGTATGGATGCCCTCCCTCCCCTCCACTATATATAGGGGCAGGGGAGAGGGGGGAGGCGCAGCCTTGCCCCTTCCTCCAAGGAAGGGGTGCGGCTAAGAGGGGGGGAGGAGTCCATCCTCCCCAAGGCACCTCGGAGGTGCCTTCCCCCTTTAGGACTCTCCCCTTTTTCCTATATCTTGGCGCATGGGCCTCTAGGGGCTGGTGCCCTTGGCCCATGTAGGCCAAGGCGCACCCCCTACAGCCCATGTGGCCCCCCGGGGCAGGTGGCCCCACCCGGTGGGCCCCCGGGACCCTTCCGGTGGTCCCGGTACAATACCGATGACCCCGAAACTTGTCCCGATGGCCGAAACAGGACTTCCTATATATAAATCTTTACCTCCGGACCATTCCGGAACTCCTCGTGACGTCCGGGATCTCATCCGGGACTCCGAACAACATTCGGTAACCACATACAAGCTTCCTTTATAACCCTAGCGTCATCGAACCTTAAGTGTGTAGACCCTACGGGTTCGGGAGACATGCAGACATGACCGAGATGTTCTCCGGTCAATAACCAACAGCGGGATCTGGATACCCATGTTGGCTCCCACATGTTCCACGATGATCTCATCGGATGAACCACGATGTCAAGGACTCAATCAATCCCGTATACAATTCCCTTTGTCTAGCGGTATGGTACTTGCCCGAGATTCGATCGTCGGTATACCGATACCTTGTTCAATCTCGTTACCGGCAAGTCTCTTTACTCGTTCCGTAACACATCATCCCGTGATCAACCCCTTGGTCACATTGTGCACATTATGATGATGTCCTACCGAGTGGGCCCAGAGATACCTCTCCGTTTACACGGAGTGACAAAATCCCAATCTCGATTCGTGCCAACCCAACAGACACTTTCAGAGATACCCGTAGTGTACCTTTATAGCCACCCAGTTACGTTGTGACGTTTGGCACACCCAAAGCACTCCTACGGTATCCGGGAGTTGCACAATCTCATGGTCTAAGGAAATGATACTTGACATTAGAAAAGCTTTAGCATACGAACTACATGATCTTGTGCTAGGCTTAGGATTGGGTCTTGTCCATCACATCATTCTCCTAATGATGTGATCCCGTTATCAACGACATCCAATGTCCATGGTCAGGAAACCGTAACCATCTATTGATTAACGAGCTAGTCAACTAGAGGCTCACTAGGGACAGATTGTGGTCTATGTATTCACACGTGTATTACGATTTCCGGATAATACAGTTATAGCATGAATAAAAGACAATTATCATGAATAAGGAAATATAATAATAATACTTTTATTATTGCCTCTAGGGCATATTTCCAACAAGGAGGTCATCGCCTTTGGCGGTATCCCGGATCCTGCCTCCCAGGGGAGGCGGGTCAGCGGGAGGCTGCAGGAGCAGCCGGACACTGATGACATGCAGCTGAGGTGTGCTTTGAGAGCTGCCAAGCTGCGCGACGTCGAGACCTCCACTGGTATGTCCGTTCATAAGTCCAATTCCATTTTGCATTTTACTGATGTTGAAATTATTCATAATGCAAATCAAATGGGAGTTTCACTTGGTAATAATGATATTGAGATATCTAGATCGGTTAATGACATTCTTGATTTGGAAGCTGATCGTGCAGTAGACATGATCCGGCACATTGTTGCTGTTAAACCTATGAACAACTCGGAGATAGATGCGCTTGGGGTTAGGGTTCTTGATGGCTTGTGTGCCGATCTTGACCCTGCACTACACGAGACGGAGGAGGACACCATTCCTGAGGTGTCTCTTCATGTAGACGAGCCCGAGGCAATAGAAGCAGAGAATGACTGTGCTGATCGGGTTGATGGTCTCCCTAAGCCAAAACGGACGTGGAAACAGAAGGTTTATCCCGTCTCGGCAGCACGTAGGAGTGCTAGGATCCGCACTGCAAAAAAAATTCATGATGAATTATGAGAGGCATTTTCTGGAATAGCAAGGTCTTAGGGACTTGGCTAAAAGAAGATTTCTAGCGGAGGCTTCTCTCAAACATCATTTGGATTTTATTGCATTGTCGGAGACCGGAAGAAGCAACTTTACTTCACAATTTCTTGCCACTTTGTCCAGGGGGTAGATTTTGACTGGCATTGCCTCCCCCCTCAAGGAAGATCCGGTGGGGTTTTACTTGGGGTTAAGTGCAAAACGTTGGAAGTTCGGAGTGTAGTTTTGGGGGATTTTGCTGTCAAGTTTCAAGTTAGAACTAAGGCAGATGGGTTTGATTGGGCTCTGGTGGCGGTGTACGGAGCTGCGCAACCAGAGCTCAAGCCAGACTTTTTGGCGGATTTGGTTCGCATTTGTGGTAACGAACAGCTCCCCCTATTAGTAGGGGGGATTTCAACATTATCCGTAGGAAGGACGAATAATGACAATTTTGACGGCCGCTGGTCGTTCATGTTCAACACTATTATCGAAAGCTTGGATCTCAGAGAGATAGAGCTTTCGGGTAGGAAATTCACCTGGGCTAATTCGTTACCGGTCCTGATGTTTGAGAAACTTGACCGTGTCCTAGCCAGTGTCGAATGGGAACAGAAGTTTCCTTTGGTAACTGTGCAAGCCCTGACAAGAGGTGTCTCTGATCATACCCCATTACTAGTCGATTCAGGAGAGCAAACTTTTGTGGGCAACAAGAACATTTTCTCTTTGAACTTGCCTGGTTTGAAAGAGAAGGGTTCCTCGAGTTGTTAGCTCGGGAGTGGGCTAAAGACTCAGGAGGAAGGACGCCTATCGAGCGATGGCAATGCAAGATTCGTCATCTCCGAAGGTTCCTTCGAGGTTGGGCTAAGCACACGCATGGTATTTATAAGGCGGAGAAGGAGAGACTTCTTCTACTTATTCAAAACCTTGAAGTTAAAGCTGAAACATCTATCTTGGATTCCAGTGAGTTGGAAACAAAGATAGAGGCGGAGATGCGACTTAAACAGCTTCTTCGAGAGGAGGAATTGAAGTGGGCGTTGCGAGCTAAGGTTCGCAAGATAGTACAAGGCGAGGACAATACTCAATTCTTTCATATGATTGCTAATGGGAAGCATCGTAAAAAGAGAATTTTCCAGCTAGAACAAGACGAAGGGACGATAGTTGGTCAAGACAATTTGAAAGTCTATATTACCAATTATTATAAGCAGTTGTTTGGTCCCCCGGAAGAGAATTTTGTGTCCTTAGATGAGTCTAGGGTTGAGGATGTTCCTCAACTTGAGACTGCCGAGAATGAGCTCCTGACTGCTCCTTTCTCTGAGAAAGAGGTGTTTGAAGCTATTGCACAAATGGAGCATAATAAGGCTCCAGGACCGGATGGGTTCCCGGTGGAGTTTTACAAAAAGTGCTGGCATTTTATTAAGGGAGATTTGATGCCCATGTTCCACGAGTTTTTTGAGGGACAGCTCCAATTGTTTAAGCTGAATTTTGGAACAATAACTCTTCTTCCTAAGAAGACAGACGCTGCTCGCATTGAGCAGTTCAGACCCATATGCCTGCTTAATGTGAGTTTCAAAAAATTTACCAAGGTCGGGACGAACAGACTTACGCAGATTGCGCATTCTGTGGTTCATCCGTCCCAGTCTGCTTTCATGCCTGATAGAAATATCCTTGAAGGGGTTGTTGTCTTGCATGAAACGCTCCATGAAATCCACTCAAAAAAACTTGATGGCGTAGTTTTTAAAGTGGATTTTGAAAAGCATATGATAAAGTTAAATGGCCTTTCCTTCAACAAGCTTTGCGTATGAAAGGTTTTGATTCAGCCTGGAGAAACCAGATTGACTCCTTTACACAAAAAGGGAGTGTAGGGATTAAAGTGAATGACGACATAGGTCACTATTTCCAAACACACAAGGGGCTAAGGCAAGGAGACCCGATGTCACCGATCCTGTTTAACATAGTGGCTGATATGCTCACTATTTTAATAGGTCGGGCAAAGGATGCAGGGCAGGTAGGCAGCCTGGTCCCACATCTAGTTGACGGAGGGATTTCCATTCTTCAGTATGTTGATGATACTATCATCTTTATGGAGCACGACTTGGCGAAAGCAAGAAACATGAAGTTGTTGTTATGCTTATTTGAACAATTATCTGGCCTCAAAATTAACTTCCACAAGAGCGAATTGTTTTGCTTCGGAAGAGCAAAGGATGACCAGGACGCATATAAACAATTGTTTGGATGTGAACTGGGCTCCTTACCGTTTAAGTACTTAGGTATACCCATTCATCATCGTAAGCTGACTAACTTTGAGTGGAAATGGAAGCTGTTGGAAAGGGAAGCTCATGTCATACGGAGGACGATTGATTCTGATTAATTCGGTCCTTACCAGTATGCCTATGTTTCTATTATCCTTTTTCCAGGTTCCGGTGGGAGTCAGGAAAAGGTTAGATTTTTACCGATCTCGATTCTTTTGGCAGAATGATGAGCTCAAACGAAAGTACAGGCTTGCTAAGTGGGATATAATCTGTAGGCCGAAGGACCAAGGGGGTCTAGGTATTGAAAATTTGGAAGTCAAAAACATATGTCTCCTTAGCAAATGGCTATTTAAACTATCGTCTGAGATGGACGCTACTTGGGCACAGATGTTGCGCAATAAGTATCTTTATGCTAAAACCTTGGCCCAGGTAAACGTGAGGAGTTCCGACTCACCTTTTTGGAAGGGTTTGATGAGAGTCAAACAACTTTTTTTCAACAAGTCAAAATTTATTTTTGGGAATGGTGCCACTACGAGGTTTTGGGAGGATACGTGGCTTGGGGAGACTCCCCTTGCACTTCAATATCCTACTTTGTACAACATTGTGCGACGTAGAGAAGCCTACGTTGCAACTGTTTTACAATCCACTCCCCTCAATATTAGTTTTCGGAGGACGCTAGTTCGAAATCGTTGGGAGGCCTGGCTCCACCTTGTTCGACGTTTGATGGAGGTCCGGCTGTCCCAACAACCAGATCAGCTGTATTGGAAACTTACTAAGAACGGTGTGTTCTCGGTTAAATCTATGTATCTGGATGTCATTAACTCTAGCATTGTCCCTTCCTCGATTCACGTTTGGAAAGTAAAGGTTCCTTTACGAATCAAAGTGTTTATGTGGTTTGTGCATAAACAAGTCATTTTGACTAAGGATAACCTGGCAAAACGCAGCTGGATGGTCTCTTCTAGGTGTAGCTTTTGCGATCATAACGAAAACATCAAACACCTCTTTCTCGATTGTCCGTTGGCTAAGATTCTGTGGCGGTCGATTCATATTGCGTTTAATATTAATCAGCCCACCTCTATCAACATGTTATGTGGAGCATGGCTTGATGGGGTTGATTCCGATACTGCAACACACATTCGTGTTGGCGTTTGTGCTTTACTTTGGGCAGTATGGGACTGCAGAAATGATATAGTATTTAACAGATCAACAAACATTCACTTTTTGCAGGTTATCTTCAGGGCCACGGCGTTCATCCGTATCTGGTCGCTACTCACTCCGACGGAGGCCAGGGAGCGTTTGGTTACTGCGTCTACCCGATGGGAGATGGTAGCGCGGGATATTTTCAACCGGTTTGGATGGCGGTCATGTAATAGGATAGGCATGTAGTGCTCCTATTGTGTTTGCCAGCCGGTTGTGGCTTTGGGCTTAGCTCTTTCGAGCCTTTTGTTTATTTTCGCACCTCGATACTTGGCGACTTTGCTACTGGATTATGCTTTTAATAATATGAGCCGTATGCATCGTTCTGATGCAGAGGCTGGGGTAAACCCCTTTTCGAAAAAAAAATGCCCAATGGTAACTTGGATAGCTGGCTTCATCAACCATCTAAAGATCCCACTACAAACAACACGCTCAGCCTTGCCCAGAGGTTTGATATTGCTATCAATATTGTGGATGCAGTAGAATATCTACACAACTACTGCCAACCGTTGGTGATCCATTGTGATCTTAAGCCAAGCAACATTCTTCTTGCTGAAGACATGAGCGCCCGAGTTGGAGACTTTGGCATATCAAGAATCCTTCAAGAAAATACAAGTGAGGGGATGCAAAGTTCATATCACTGGTGGAAAAAAGGCCTTTGGTCGCGGTTCGCAACTGCCATTAGTCGCGGTTGCGCAACTGCGACCGACCGGGCGCGACTAAAGCCCCCCCCCCTTAGTCGCGGTTGCTTAAGAACCGCGACTAAAGGCCCGTCCACGTGGGCGCCAGGTGGCCGTCGGGGCGGAGGACCTTTAGTCGCGGTTCTTCTGGCCAACCGCGACTAAAGGCCGCCGCAGGTTTAGGGTTTTAGCCCCCCCCCCTAAACCTCCCCCCCTTAAACCTGTTTTCTGTTTAATTTGTATTGTTTTATTTCTTTTGTGCTTTATTTTAATTTTGAAGGAGTTTCATATATTCTACGGTACTACATACATGCATATGAATGTACAATTTCAAATAAATTTGAAATTAGAACCAAAAAGAATTCAAGAGGAATATACAATATATATTCAATATCATCGGATAACCATATACAATTTTGAACAAGTTTCCATACATGATTTAATGCATATAAAGTTCTACGTCCTCGTAATAGTGTTCTCCTTTAGGATGGAGGACTTCCCTGCTGAACCATCCAGCTAGTTCCTCTTGAAGTGTTCGGAAGCGAGCTTCTGGACTAAGCATCCACCGGAGGTTATTCCTCTTAGCATTGGTATCACTCGGAACCCGCTCAGAGGTGTATCTCCGGATCATCTCACAGACATAGTATCCACATAGATTGGTCTCCGGTGGCTGAATATCCCCAGCATTCTTAGCCTTTAACATTTTGAATTCTAGCTCTTTTTTGAATTCACCGACCTTTGTATCTACGAACCGTCTCCAAACCCTACGAGGCAAAGAAAATTAAATGAACAAGAGAGTTATTAATTAGTTACTTGATATTAGGAAATGAACGAAATAGGCCGATCGATATAGAGCACAAATGAATGAAAATAATTACTTCTGCAGCATTCTTCTCATGCCGCCCCAAAGCTTTGGATCCATATTCACAGAGTCGTGGACGAGACATTCTGAGGTGTTAACTTTAATTACTAGCAGAATCCAGTGGAACCTGCGGACACGATACATGCACAGTACGTCATGCATAACTCATCGATTAGCCGGCCACATACCATGCATGGAGTAAACAAAAGAGAATGTGCTCAAGACAGAAACACTCACTCAAAATGGTAAGGAAATAGAATATCACTTTTGAGTTCCTGCTTTGTAAGAAACTGCCACAGGTCTGCCTCCACGTCGGCGGGGTAACGCTCCAACACATGTCCATTAACGATGTGTGGGTCAATGAACCCAACATCATGGATGTTCCTTACTCTGCATTCCTTAATCTTCATTCTGCATGTATAATAGCGGACACAACAATATAGTTAGGACATATATATAGTGCAGGCAATATGAACGAGATGGGGTAGAAATTAATAAATCACTTACAGAACGTAGCAACTGATGATAGATTTATCGAGCTCGCGCAGATTGAAAAGCTGGAACAATTCACTCAGTTCAATTTGTACATAGTAATGTTTGAAGTGATGCTCATGTCTAACTTCCGCATAAATATATTCTTTGGCGTTTTTATTTTTTATGTAACCCTTGTACCATTTCAGCAGACCTTTCATTTGTGGAGGTAGATCCTTTTCCTGCGCAGGCTCGACGAGAGGCCCATTCTTGACATATGTAATTACTACCTCCTTCACTGGCGCCTCATCAAGGCCTAACAGTTCACGAAGAGTAATACCTAAGTTGGCCGCTTGTTCTCTGGCACTCGTTACAGTCAATCCCTGTGCTGCCGCAGCTTGTATGATCTCGGGGGCATCCGGACAGAAGGCTTCCACTATAAGCGGGGCAATCGATTGTTTACTTTGTTCCCCGAGCTGGGCAACTTGTTTCCCCGCTTTTTTTACTTTCGGCCTTCTCCCGCTCTTTGTTCTCCTTGAACATGAGTGCCTGCCTGCGAAGTTCACGTGCATAGTCGTTAGGCAGATTCTTCGCGGCTTGGGACGGTGTGCTCAAAAATGACTTAGCCCACTTCTTTTGCTCATCAGAAAATACTAGCTTGGGCTCGGGCTCTCTTTTCTTCTTGCAGTCCGCCTTCCATTTCTCCAAATCAGCAGCCGCGGCCGCGTCGACTTCCTCGGCACTACGTTCCCAAGGCCTTGTGGGGAGAGGCTTCAGTGATGGCTCCGGTACCTTTGTGGTCTTAGGTACATAAGGGTCCGGGTTAATAATCCAGGACTGCTTCTGCTTCTTTGCCGGAGGTGGATTGGGGGGCGGCGTCTGATCACCCGCCGGACGAGGACTGGGGGGCGGCGGCTGATCACCCGCCGGACGTTGTGGACTGGGGGGCGGCGTCGGCTGACGTGACGGAGGTGTAGGTGAACCGCCACCACCACCACCACCACCACCACCACCACCACCGCCACCGCCACCACCACCACCGTAGGGGGGTGGACTTGTTGTCCTTGGCGCCTCGCCTGGAAACTTGATAAACTTCTTTTGCCATAGAATGAAATGGCGCTTGACATCTCCAAGTCTTTTCTCCCCTTCAGGTGTAGCAATGTCAATCTCCAGGTCCTCAAACCCTTGGACTATGTCCTCCACCGTGACACGAGCATAGCCATCTTGAATGGGGTTGTTGTGGTGGAGTGCTCCAGGTAAACATGGTAAAGCACTGCCGATGGCTACCTTCATGGACATGTTCCCGATAGGATAATACAGATGACATTCTTTCATCTCCTTTATATCGTCCACGGGGTAGCGAGGAGGCTCCGGTGAAGTAATTTCGACCACCAGAGGCTCCGGTGCAGTAATTTGGACCACCAGAGGCTCCGGTGCAGTAATTTCGATCGTCGGTGCATCTGCACCAGCCGGTGGGGCCTCCGTGGAAGCCACGCTGCTTCTCCGCTGCTGGCTTCCGAGATCCGCTGGATGATCTTCATGCTGCACCCGAGCTGCATCTCTTTCGGCTACTAGTACACTCATGGTTTTCTTCATCACATCAATTTCCGATGCCAACCGCGCCACAACATCTGCTTCCCGATCCATCTTTCTCTTACGGCTTCTGTAACCGTACGGGTCATCGTTCTGGGGGAACCCTATTTTCCACGGAATGTGCCCCATGCCTCGTACACGTCCTCCGTGTTCAGGATTCCCGAGGGCTTTTGTCAGCGCGTCGTTCTCTCTGTTGAACTTGATCTTCCCCTGTTGAGCATCCCTCATTGCGTTAATAAGGGCTTGGGTGGGTTTAATTAATTTGCCCCGGTAAACACACTCCCCTGTCTCCGGGTTCAGCGTTCCCCCATGCCCGTACCACCAGCTTTTGGCCCTTGGGTCCCATCCCTCCGTACCTGGACGGATTCCTCGCGCCCTCAGCTCGTTCTCCATCTTCTCCCACCTAGGCTCCCAAAGGCGATACCCTCCTGGCCCCATAACATGATTGTACTCCTTCTTAGCCGCATTTTCCTTATTTTTTTCGATATTTGAATGAACTGCTCCGATTTCTTTTGCTTCACAAATTCTGGCCAATCATGTTTCAGTTTCTCATATTGTCCTTTGAAATCCGGAGTCTTGTTCTGCTTGACAAAGTCATGGGCTAGATTTTGCTTGAATTTCCGGAATGCGTCGGCCATCTTATGAAGAGCGAACTGTTTGACTAGCCTCCTCCTCTCCTTGTTTTCCTCAATCTTGTTACCTTCCTCATCGAATTTGTTGTATTCCGGAGGTAGAACGAAATGTTCCATAAGCTTCTTGAAGCAATCTTTTTTTGTTCTCTTATCGACAAAAGTGAAACCATCAATTCGTGCCTTCTTTGGCTCATTCCACTCCTGGACGGTGATCGAGACGTTGTCTCTAACAATGGCTCCGCATTGGCTGACAAACTTGGTGGCGTTCTTGCGGGGCTCCAGCGGCCTGCCGGTTGCACTGTCGACAACCTCGATGGTGCATGTTTCTCCTTGTTTCATCGTCTTGGTTGCGCCACGCTTTGACGACGTACTCGATTGTTTCGACGATCCGGCCGAGGGCTAAAATAAGAAAGAGTCGCGCACGTTAGTACACACATATTTATTCAAATCAGTTAGTTTGTATCACCAGAGGCTCAATGTATATATATACCTCGGCGCCGGAGGTGGTTGCTACTTCCATTTGAAGATCGTCGTTTATCGACGTTTGTTTGGCATCATCTTGCTGACGGCGCCCTTCATCTTCACCGTCAAGGTTCAGATAAGAAGAGATATCATCTTCTTCTTCTCCGGTCGGCACATATAGAATATCGCCGTTTATGATGCCGAACATATGTGCTTCACCGTCCGGATCATAGTTGTCCATAATCGGGTCAGCTCTATCGTCCGCCATTATGTCAGTCCTGAAAACATGTAGTAAAAACAAATTAATTAAGTGAAGAAGGGGGGCGGTGGCGGTGGCGAAAGGGCGGTGGCGAAAGGAGGGGGCGAGGAAGGGGTGGGAGAGGGTGTCGCGGTAGAGCGCGAGACGGGGCGGCAGACGACGGCGTCACGGAGAGGGGAGGCGAGGACAACACATTTATTCAAAAAAATATTGATGTATTCAAAAAATATTGATGATTTTGTGGAAAAAACAGGAATAAAAACATATTGTGTATTCAAAAAATGTTTAGGGATTTCAGAATAGTTCACGTGTTTAAAAATTATTCGTGTATTTCAAAAAATTGATTTTATTAGACACAAAAAATTCTTTCACGTATTTTCACGTATTTAATTTTAAAAATTCTTTCTTTTTTTCTTCTTCCTTTTTTTTCTTCTTTCTTTTTTTCTTCTGTTGTTTTCTTCCTTTTTCTTTTTTTCTTCCTTTTTCCTTTTTTCTTCCTTTTTCTTGTTTTTCTTCTGTTTTTCTTTTGTTTTCTTCTTCCTTCTTTCTTCTTCTTCCTTTTTCCTTTTTCTTTCTTCTTCTTCTTCCTTTTTCCTTTTTCTTTCTTCTTCTTCTTCCTTTTTCTTCTTCCTTCTTCTTCTCCCACGATGGGCGGCGGGCAAGGGCAGGGCCAGCGGGCGGCGGGCAAGGGCCGGAGGACGGCAGGCAGGGCCAGCGGGCGGCGGGCGGTAGGGCGGCGGGCGGCGGGCGGCAGGGCGGCGGGCGGCGGGCGGCGGGCAAGGGCGCAAGGCACGGGCGGCGGGCAAGGGCAGGGCACGGGCGGAGGCGGCGCTCATTGGGGACGGGGGCGGCGGCGCGCAGGGCTTCGGCGTCGGCGTCGGCGTCGGGGCAGGGCTTCGGCGTCGGCGTCGGCGTCGGGGCAGGGCTTCGGCGTCGGCGTCGGCCGGGGCAGCGCTTCGGCGTCGAGAGAGAGGAGAATGGGAAGTGGCAAAACTGCTAAGTGCAGTATTTATAGACGCACCTTTAGTCGCGGTTGGAGAGGCGGACCGCGACTAAAGGTACCTTTAGTCGCGGCCCGCCACCCCAACCGCGACTAAAGGGTACCCTTTAGTCGCGGTCCGCCTCCCCAACCGCGACTAAAGGGTTTTGGCGCCGCCTCCGTTCCCGCGCAGAAAGACCCTTTAGTCACGGTTGGAGAGGCGGACCGCGACTAAAGGTACCCTTTAGTCGCGGTCCGCCTCCCCAACCGCGACTAAAGGTCTGTGCTAGAACTGGCGCGGTGCGGTGGGATGTTTAGTCCCACCTCGCTAGCCGAGAGGCTTCGACAGTGGTTTATAAGCGCGGCTGCGCTCACCACTTCGAGCTCCTCTCAAATGCAGGCTTACGGGCCTATTCTGTCACTATGTGCCTGTGGGCCTACTCGGCCTTCTGCGGGCCTGAATCCTGGCCCTTTAATGGGTTTCTAGTCGTATTCAGGCCGTGGTGGCCCAGTAGGTGGCATATTTTCTTTTTTTCTTCCTTTTTTCCTTTTTCCTTTTTTCTTCTGTTTTTTTCTTCTGTTTTTTTCTTCTGTTTTTCCTTTTTTCTTCTGTTTTTTTCTTCTGTTTTTTTCTTCCTTTTTCCTTCTTTCTTCTTCTTCCTTTTTCCTTTTAAAATCAGAAAAATAAAACTAATTCATTTTAAAATCTTAAAAATACAATTATATATCAAAAAAATCAAAAAAATAAAACTAATTCATTTTAAAACCCCTTGAAGGTTTGACAAAAGGTTTGATACAATAAATTATTACACATCATTTCTTCCCTTGTGTCCCTGCTTGCTTACGATTGTGCCGTATCCATGGAGCATCCTCATCATTTAACTTAATGCTTGGGTCGGTGTTCACTTTGAAGGGCGGAATTTCAGCAAACATATTATAATCTTCTGACATGTCTGTCTTGTCCTCCACTCCCACGATGTTTCTTTTCCCTGAAAGAACAATGTGGCGCTTTGGATCATCGCATGATGCACTGATCGTTTTCTTATCTTTCCGTTTCCTCGGTTTGCTACTCATGTCCTTCACATAGAAAACCTGAGCGACATCTTTCGCTAGGACGAATGGTTCGTCAAGGTAACCAAGATTGTTGAAATCCACCATTGTCATTCCGTATTGCTGGTCCACCTTTACCCCACCTCCTGTTAGCTTGAACCATTTGCACCGGAACAAAGGGACCTTAAAGGAGGGTCCATAGTCAAGTTCCCATATCTCCTCTATGTAACCATAATATGTGACCTTTTGCCCATTCTCGGTTGCTGCATCAAAGCGGACACCACTGTTTTGGTTGGTGCTCTTTTTATCTTGGGCGATCGTGTAAAATGTATTTCCATTTATCTCGTACCCTTGGAAAGTCGTTATAGTCGAAGATGGTGTCTTGGCCAACATGTACAGCTGATCTACAACATCATTGTCATTCATTAAATGTTTTCTCAACCAACTGCCGAAAGTCTCCATGTGGGCCTTCCTAATCCAGGATTCAGGCTTCCCCGGGTTGTCCGAGCGTAAAATATTCTTGTGTTTCTCAAAGTACGGAGCCACCAAGCTGGAATTGGTCAGTACAGTGTGGTGTGCTTCAGTCAGAGAATGGCCGTCCATACATATCGTTGATTTCCTTCCGATCGTGCCTTTTCCACTTAGTCTCCCCTCGTGCCGCGATCGAGGAAGACCAATCGGCTTAAGGTCAGGAACAAAGTCAACACAAAACTCAATTACCTCCTCATTTCCATAGCCCTTGGCGATGCTTCCTTCTGGCCTAGCACGGTTACGAACATATTTCTTTAATACTCCCATGAACCTCTCGAAGGGGAACATATTGTGTAGAAATACAGGACCGAGAACGAAAATCTCTTCGACTAGGTGAACCAGGAGGTGCGTCATAATATTGAAGAAGGATGGCGGGAACACCAACTCGAAACTGACAAGATATTGGATCACATCGTTCTGTAACCGTGGTAGAACTTCTGGATTGATTACCTTCTGAGAGATTGCATTGAGGAATGCACATAGCTTCACAATGGCTACTCGAACATTTTCCGGCAGGAGCCCCCTCAAAGCAATCGGAAGCAATTGCGTCATAATCACGTGGCAGTCGTGAGACTTCAGGTTTTGGAACTTTTTCTCCGCCATGTTTATTATTCCCTTTATATTGGACGAGAATCCAGACGGGACCTTCATACTGCTCAGGCATTCAAAAAAGATGACCTTCTCTTCTTTGGTCAGAGCGTAGTTGGCACGACCTTGAAACCATTCCGGATGCCGGTCATCAGGGTCTTTCAAACGTTGCTGGTCCTGCCGTGCTTCCTTTGTATCATTTGTCTTCCCATACACGCCCAAGAAGCTTAGGAGGTTCACGCAAATATTCTTCGTAACGTGCATCACGTCGATTGCAGAGCGGACATCTAGGACTTTCCAATATTCTAGCTCCCAGAATATAGATTTCTTCTTCCACATGGTTGCGTGCCCGTCAGCTCCCTTCGGAACTGATTGTCCGCCAGGACCCTTTCCAAAGATGACTTTCAAATCCTTGACCATATCAAATACCTCAGCACCAGTGCGTTCCGCAGGCTTCGGCCGGTGATCTGCCTTGCCGTTGTAATGCTTGCCTTTCTTTCTTACTGGATGAATTTTCGGAAGAAATCGACGATGCCCAAGGTACACGTTCTTCTTACAATTTGGCAAATGTACACTTTCAGTCTCATGTAAGCAGTGCGTGCATGCATTGTATCCCTTATTTGACAGTCCCGAAAGGTTACTAAGAGCAGGCCAATCGTTGATGGTTACGAAAAGCAACGCTCGTAGGTCAAATTCCTCTTGTTTGTGCTCATCCCACACACGGACACCACCCCACAGCTGTAAAAGTTCATCAACTAATGGCCTTAGGTACACATCGATGTCGTTGCCGGGTTGCTTCGGACCTTCGATGAGCGCTGGCATCATAATGAACTTCCGCTTCATGCACAACCAAGGAGGAAGGTTGTAGATGCATAGAGTCACGGGCCAGGTGCTATGGCTGGAGCTCTGCTCGCCAAAAGGATTCATGCCATCCGTACTTAGAGCAAATCTTATGTTCCTTGCGTCAGCTGCAAAATCTTTGAACCATCTGTCGATCTTTCTCCATTGCGTTCCATCTGCGGTGTGTCTCAACTCCCCGTCCGACTTACGGTCCTCTTTGTGCCATCGCAACAACTTGGCATGCTCTTTGTTCCTGAACAGACGTTTCAACCGTGGTATTATAGGAGCATACCACATCACCTTGGCGGGAACCCTCTTCCTGGGTTTCTGGCCCTCAACATCGTCACCAGGGTCATCGCCTCTGATCTTATAACGCAATGCAGTGCATACTGGGCATTCATTCAAATTCTCGTATTCACCGCGGTAGAGGATGCAGTCGTTGATGCATGCATGTATCTTCAGAACCTCTAAACCTAGAGGGCAGACAACCTTCTTTGCTTCGTACGTACTGGCGGGCAACTCGTTATCCTTTGGAAACATATTCTTCAACATTTTCAGCAAGTTTTCAAATGCCGAGTCAGCTACACCTGCCTCTGCCTTCCATTTCAGCAAATCCAGTGTGCAGCCCAGCTTTTTCAGACCATCATCGCATCCGGGGTACAGCGCCTTTCTGTGATCCTCTAACATGCGATCCAAATTCTCCCTCTCCTTTTCAGTTTCGCAGCGTCTCCGTGCATCAGCAATGGTCCGACCAAGATCATCAACGGGGTCATCACGTGCCTCTTCTTCACCTTCCCCTTCACCTTCAGCATCCTCCATGAAAGTATCACCGAAATGAGCAAGATAGCTTTCATCGATGAAATCATCCCCTTCTTCATCTTCTTCCATTATAACCCCTCTTTCTCCATGCTTGGTCCAACAATTATAGCTTGGCATGAAACCGTGCCGAAGCAGATGCATGTGAACATCTCTTGAGGAAGAGTAACCCTTCTGATTCTTACAGATAACACATGGACAGATAACAAAACCCCCCTGCTTGTTCGCATTAGCCACTACGAGGAAATCTTTCAAACCCGTAGTGAACTCGCCGGAGAGTCGGTTACCGTACATCCATTGCCGATTCATCTGCATTATTATAATATAAAATATATAATTAACCATCATGCATTTGTTAAACTAACTAGCTACAAACAATATAAATTAAACAATGAACTGCACACATGCATATTTTATCAATGACACACATGCATGAAAGGTTCAAGTTGCTAACCGCGATCGAGGAGGAAAAAATAAATGAGGAACCTCAAGTGTGGCTCCAACACTTCATATCATGTTTGTTTCACCCTCTTAGGGCATTTCATCAAACACATTGTGTGCATAAGAGGAACCAAAAGCAAACCTACACCCCCTTGTGAAGCTTGTGAAGAGAAGTGGCACCAAATGGCTAAGTGAGCGTGCTGAACTGGTATATATAGGGGAGGACCGCGACTAAAGGCCTTTGCGCACCTTTAGTCGCGGTTGGCCTGGCCAACCGCGACTAAAGCCCCTCACGTGCACCAGCTGGCCACCGAGCGCCCTGGGCCCAGGCCTTTGGTCGCGGTTCGTCTGCCGAACCGCGACTAAAGACTTCATTAGTCGCGGTTCCTACAGTTTCGCGACTAATGGGGCTGGACGGAAGCCTCTTTTTCTACCAGTGTATGGCTCAACTGGAATTAGAGGTTCCATAGGCTATGTTGCTCCAGGTGACTAAAACTTCTAATTTTATTACTCCCTCCGTTCACTTTTATAAGTCGTTTCAGACAAGTGAAATTGTGCTGTTTTGCACATTGTCTAACCACAAGACTTTGCATAATTGCAGAGTATGGAGACGGCTCTGCGGTCTCTACAGCTGGTGATATTTATAGCCTTGGCATATTGCTGCTTGAGATGTTCACGGGAAGAAGCCCAACAGAAGGCACGTTCGGAGATTCATTGGGTCTGCATAAGTTTATCGAGGATGCTCTTCCAGATAGAACCTTGGAGATAGCTGACCCTACAATGTGGTTGCACAGCGGACAACACAATAACACTACAAGTATTAGAATTCAGGAGTTATTGGTTTCAGTCTTGAGCCTTGGCATATCCTGCTCAAAGCAACATCCTCGTGACCGAGCACTGACAAGTGATGCAACAGCGGAGATGCATGCAATCAGAGATGCATACCTCAAGTTCATAGGGGAGCATGGAGCAGAACCAGAAGCCTCGACTCAAGAAATTCAGAGCAGCATTGCATAAACAAGCTGGCACAAGACATGATCCTGCATACTAAAAAGATCATGTGTCATTTCAGTGAGTAATTGTTCTCAGAGCTATGTATGTTGCTTTACAACTGTATCAAATAAATACAAAACCATCATGTTGTGCAATAATAGCCCAACAGCAATTTGTAGGTTGATTCATAAAGCATGCAGTGTAATTGTTTTCCCATTATCAAAACTGTACACATGGAGGCAACATTATTGCTTGATGCTTCAGTAGACCTGAAGTTGCAGAGAGTTTCATTTTTTTTCTTATTTTTATTATTCCTCACTTTTGTAAGCAAAACAATCCGATTGTATTTGTTTATATCCAAAACAAAGTGCATCGGATCAGATTAATAACACTAGAATAATCACAAACATATTTTCCTTTGTGAACAAGCTTTCTTCCTTCATTAATTAATAAGTAGTAATAACGTAGTAGAACCTAGAGCGCTTGGTTTCTGTCTTCAGAATTGGTGCATCCTGTCTTTAGGTAGTACAATCAGACTTTTTGTTAAAGAGTACATACCGTCCATGTGCACAAACAAACTTGGGGTACAAACTAATGCACATTAGAGAGCACAGGCAATCTGTCTAAAATCTGATTCTCAATAGGGGAAAAAGCTATCTGTCAATAAAATAAACAGAAATCATAGGTTAGAAAGCATATCCTGTCTTGAGGTAGTAAAGCCAGGCTGCTTGTTAACAGAGTATATATTTTCCATGTGCAGAAACAGATACTAGAATTTAGAGCACAAGCAGTCTGCCCAAAATCTGATTCTCAGAAAAATAAATCAATTTGTCCAAAAGATAATCAGAATCACGGACTAGAAAGCATCAGTACCATTCATTCAGAGAACAGCTTGCAGAAGCAGCAGCAGGGTAATCCTTATAACCAGAGACTAACCATCCGCCTTCTATTAATTCCCTTAGTAAAAAGAAATACAGGTACTAGATATGTACCTAGGAGGATGTGAATCTGGAGCGCATATGAGAAAACAAATTTAAAGTAAAACCATCCCAATGCTGTGCAATAGTACTGTAGCAGCAGGTCCAGAGGACCTTTACTAGCTAGGAGGACGTTATCAACAATCAATCTTTCCAGTAAGCTTTATTTTTAATGCAGCTATTCTTTGGAACAAGTATCAAATAAATGTAGCATGATGTAAAAAAGGTAAAATACTAGTGTTGTGCAATAGCAACATAGCAATAGCAGTTGTCAGTATATTTGCTACATGGCTTGCAAGTAATTTAAAAGATTCAGGAAAATCGCATCCTCAGTGAAGTAGGCTGGCAACATGGATAAAGTAGTTCATTTTACAGCAAAAGAAATTTGCCGCGAGACAGAAACCATTCTACAGCACAACGAACAGCAAAGGAGTTGTACCTGATGCATATTGGTGTCATTCATTGGAAAACTTTGTTTTTGCCATTCTAGTTTTTGCCCACTTTGCTTATGCCACTCTAGAATTTGACATCTCACTTTTGCCACTCTTAGCTTTTGACAATACATCACAAATGCCATTCCGTGGCAAAAACAATAATTTTTCATTTCATTTTTGCCACTCTTAGCTTTTGACATGTATCACAATTGCCACTGTAAAATTTTTGCTTTTGCCACGAAATGGCAAAAGTGATATATTGTCAAAAGATAAGAGTGGCAAAAGTGAAATGTCAAATTCTAGAGTGGCATAAGCAAAGTGGCAAAAGTTAGAGTGGCAAAAACAAAGTTTTCCTTTCAATCAATCAGGGAACAGTTCACCTCCAAAAGCAGCAGAGCATCAGCAGGATGTGAACTTGGCAGTAGGCAGCAGGCAACAGGTAATCTGTATATTTGAGAGCACAAGCATTTTGTCCCAACTACAGACCAACCATCTAGCATTGATTCACATCAACTTTTGATTTCTCTGGGCCACACAGCCATACCTGCCCTGCCCTTGGTGGATCTGGAGAGAGGGTGGGGGCCGAGGAGGAGAGAGGACGCCATGGCCATTGGACGCATTGTGGAAGGAGTAGAATATTTGCACTCCTACTGCCAACCATTGGTGATTCATTGTGATCTTAAGCCAACTAGCCAAGCAAGATTCTTCTTGCTGAAGACATGAGCGCACGAGTTGGAGACTTTGGCATATCAAGGATCCATCAAGAAAATACAAGCAAGGGGATGCAAACTTCATATAGCTCAACTGGAATTAGAGGTTGGATAGGCTATATTGCTCCAGGTGACTAAAATTCTTCTAACTTTATATTTTACCTTTTCAATCAAATATGACATGTTAACCACAAACCTTTGCATAATGCAGAGTATGGAGATGGCTCTGCGGTCTCAACAGCTGGTGATATTTATAGTCTTGGCATATTGCTGCTTGAGATGTTTACAGGCAGGAGCCCACCAGAGAATGCACTTCCAGATGATGTCGAGGATGCACGTTCAGAGATTCCTTGGATTTGCATAAATTTGTCGAGGATGCACTTCCAGATAGAACCTTTGAGATAGCTGACCCAACAATGTGGCTGCACGGCGGACAACATGATAACACTGCAAGTATTAGAATCCAGGAGTGCTTGGTCTCGGTCTTCAGGCTTGGCATATTCTACTCAAAGCAACAACCTCGAGACCGAGCACTGACGAGAGATGCAGCAATGGAGATGCACGCAATCAGAGATGCGTACCTGAAATTTACAGGGGAGCATTGAGCAGAAAGAGAAGCCTCGACTCGAGATTCAGAACATCATTGAATGAACAACTCCCTCCGGTCCTTTTTACTCTGCATATTTAGGTTTGTCTGAAGTCAATTTCATCCAACTTTGACCAAGTTTATACAAAAAATTATTAACATTCACATAACAACACATTTACTATTAGATCCATCTCGGAATATATTTTCATATTATATTTATTAGATGTTATAGATGTTAATATTTTCTAATATAAATTTGGTCAAACTTAGCAAACTTTGACTTCAGACAAAGCTAATGTGCGGAGTAAAAAGGACCGGAGGGAGTACAAGACATGATCCTACATAATAATAAAATTACGTATCAATTCAATTAGTAATCGTTCGAGCGTTGTCTCATTAAGATCATTACTTCTTGTTCAATCAAGGTATTCGAGGAGTTTTGAGGCGGGATGTTTAACCTTGGTCAATCAAGGCATGCTAACCACAAGACTTTGCATAATTGCAGAGTATGGAGAAGGCTCTGAGGTCTCTACAGCTGGTGATATTTATAGCCTTGGCATATTGCTGCTTGCGGTGTTTACTGGAAGGAGCCCAACAGAAGGCATGTTCAAAGATTCATTGGATCTTCATAAGTTTGTTGAGGATGCACTTCAAGATAGGACCCTGGAGATAGCTGACCCAATAATGTGGCTGCACAGCGGACAATGGGATAACACTGCAAGTATTAGAATCATGGAGTTATTGGTTTCAATTTTCAGGCTTGGCATACCCTGCTCCAGGCACAGCTGTATAATGATGGAATTGCACGATATATTGATCGGGTGCAATCGCACGTATATATGATGAACAACGGTGGACCACGACCTCGACTATACAAAGAACTAGGAGGTGGGCCCGATACACAATATGCACATAACACATATACTCAACCCCCCCCCCTCCCCCAGTCGAAGCGGCGCCATTGCTGACACAAAGACTGGACCGGAACTTCTCGAATGACGTAGTAGGCAAGCCCTTGGTTATGATATCTGCAAATTGTTGGGATGTAGGAACGTGTAGAACACGAATATGGCCAAGAGCCACCTGATCCCGAACAAAATGAATATCTAACTCAATGTGCTTGGTACGACGATGATGAACTGGGTTGGCGGAGAGGTAGACGGCCGAGACGTTGTCGCAGTAGACCACCGTTACCCTGTCGACAGGACACGAAAACTCCTGGAGCAGCTGACGAAGCCAGGAGCACTCGACGACGACATTGGCCACAACGCGATACTCAGCCTCAGCGCTGGAACTGGAGACCGTAGGCTGCCGCTTGGACGACCACGAGATAAGTGATGGTCCAACGAAGACACAGTAGCCCGAAGTGGAGCGATGGGTGTCGGGGCAGCCGGCCCAGTCAGCATCGGAGTATGCGGTGAGGACGGTGTGGGTGGAGGCGTGCAACGTGATGCCAAGATCCATAGTGCCACAAATATAGCGGATAATCCGCTTCACAGTGTCCCAATGAATGTCCCGAGGTGCATGCATATGAAGGCACACATGCTGAACTGCGTACTGGAGCTCCGGTCGAGTGAGGGTGAGGTACTGAAGAGCCCCAACGATGGACCGGTAAAAAACAGCATCCGAAGCAGGAGAACCATCCATGGTAGAAAGCTTGGCCTTCGTGTCAACAGGCGTGACGGCGGCCTTGCAATTAAGCATGCCAGCATGGTCAAGAAGCTCATGAGCGTACTTCCGCTGGTGAAGGAAGAAGCCATCCAAACGGCGTACCACCTCAACACCGAGGAAGTAGTGCAAAGGACCCAAGTCCTTGATGGCGAACTCAGCGCGAAGACGATCAGTGAGCTGACTGAGGAGGCCAGTCGTGCATGCCGTCAGGATGATATCATCGACGTAGAGGAGCAGATATGGAGTGTCGGAGCCCCGATGATAGACAAATAGCAACGCATCGGAGCGGGTAGAGCGGAACCCAAGCTGGTGAAGAAACGCCGCGATGCGCTGGTACCAGGCGCGAGGGGCCTGCTTGAGCCCATACAAGGACCGCGAAAGCAGACACACATGGTCGGGATGTGTCGGATCAATGAACCTCGTGGGTTGCTGACAGAAGACCTGCTCCTCGAGATGACCGTGAAGGAAGGCGTTGGAGACGTCCATCTGGTGCACCGGCCAGGCGTGAGAGGCCGCAAGGTGGAGAACCGTGCGGATCATCCGGGGCTTAACCACCAGAGCGAAAGTGTCAGTGAAATCGACGCCAGCACGCTGCTGAAAGCCACAAACAACCCAGCGCGCTTTATAACGGTCAAGGGTACCATCGGGACGGAGTTTGTGTTTGAAGGCCCACTTCCCGATAATCACGTTAGCGTGCCGGGGGCGGGGAACAAGCTGCATGACATCAAACTCCTCTTGCATCGCAGCCATACAGAGCGGGCCACGAAGAGCAGCTCGAATGGAGGACGGCAAAGGCGATGGCGTAGAGGTGGATGTCGTGTGGACATACTCATCCGAAGCATACTGTGAGCTCAGTCGAAAACACCCGCACGAGGTAGCACCCCTGGCCCTCTCAAACGTCGCTGCCACTGATACGTCTCCGTCGTATCTACTTTTTCAAACTCTTTGTCTTTGTTTTCGACTCTAATTTGTATAATTTGAATGAAACTAACCCGGACTGACGTTGTTTTCAGCAGAGTTGTCATGGTGTTGAAATCAAAATTCTCGGATTGATCTGAAAATTTACGGAAATTTTTTATGAAATATATAAAAAATACTGGTGAAAAAAGATACCAGAGGGGGGTCACCCAGGAGCCACAAGCTC